>NW_010185289.1:699-31763 GCF_000695765.1 Mesitornis unicolor | reverse complement strand
ATTCAAAATACAATTCACAATAGAAGAATTTAACTCAGATCTCAAGGCTGCTCATAAAGTCAGTAATGCAAGCAATTGATTTGTTTGGGGTTTAAGCCTTTTAGATATTTGCACATATAAAGAGTTAAATGCCAAGGGCAACAACCTACTTCTCTCACTATAGATCAAACTTTGGAGCCTGCAAAAGAGCAGAAAGAGTAAGCACAGAGAGGACTGTTGAGAAAGCAGACCAAGCTCAGATTTGGGATATGAGGAATTAAGACAGTGAACAAGGTCCAACACAAAGGCTGATCAGAAAGGTCTACAGATAGACCTGCACCGCTCAACTACAGACCATAGATTAAAAATTAGGAGTAGGATGTCATCTACTTTGAATACCTAAGACACACCAACTAAATGTAAGATTCTCCATAATCATTAAAAAAAAAAATTCACCTGCTTATGCATATCTTTCAAAGCTAGAGTACTTCCAAGCCACATTCCCTTGCATATGTGCACTAGAGAATCTCTCAAAGGAAGAGTGGAGCCAGGTAGAAGAACCCTGATTCATCTGCTCTATTTTCTAAAATATTTTTATATGACAAACAGAACAAAGAAAAAATCTGGCACGGATTAAGAAGAATCTTTGTATTGGTACAAAATAAAAACCTGATTAGTCAAGAGTTAAAAGTAGTAAAACCTCAACTGATAATCTGTTCATAATGTAAGTAGCAAGCCAAAAATACAAAGGAGGAAAAAGTGTTTAAAACCTCTGTATTTAAGAAATAAGAGGCATACAAAGATTAAATTCTGTGCATTACCAAATATAGTTCAGCGTAAATATTACAAGTCAGAATTTGTGGCAATGTGTCATGATTCAGAAATATGGAAAAAAGAAGCACATGAGCAACTAGGTCTTCTAATCAAATCTTCCAGCGGTACCAAAATTGCTTTTACTTCACTTCTTAGCCATAGTTACATTTGGTTACTGCCCAAAACAGTGCTTATAACAAACTTCTATGTCTGCCTCACCTCAAAAGTTTTCTGAGTACTTAGACTTAGCCATTATATGTCAAATAAATATTAGATTAACAGACTATTTTCCTTCTGTTAACTACATAATCTTGGATGTCTAGTTTAGGCTTACAAACTCCACTGTTGCATAATAGTTACGTGAGACAAATCCCATCCAAAAAAACCTGTAACTGCTCAGAGAACTTTGAACAATTGTATTAGTACTGTGATTTCTAGAAACCTAGAGAATTCCATCAAAATGCTCAAGTGCCTCAAAGGCCAAAACACCATTAGCTTTCAAAAGCCACAAAAATCATTACTTAAAATCCACCCTAATATCAAAGCTCTCAAATATCTATGATCTTCAACCTGTCTCCTTTGCTCCCAGTGCCCCAGAAAACTCAATGGCTGAACAGAACTATCCATCGGTGGACACACCAACACTGAGTGGACTGGAAAAATGAAATTTACCATCCCATTGCCTCCTGAAATCAACAAAACAGTACTACAAAAATGAACTATAAAAATCCTTTCCAAATATAACAGACACGATTACGATATACTCTGTCTAAACAGCTTAAACTATCAAAACCTTTAACACAACAGCAATTCAAAGTGCTAGCTCACTGGAAAAAATCTGATTTTAACTGTCACTCAAGGTCATAGATTAAATTTGCCTGTGCTTTATAGACAAGAAAAAAAACCTAATGGATTGCAGCTGGATAAACTAATACAAAACAATACTAATTACAGAAATGGTAATAGTACTTTTCTTAGGACTGAAACATGCCTTAATCAGTAACTTTCAAATTAGTGAGTTTTCTGCGTGTAAATCATCTGTGCTATTAAGAAAGCTTGAGGTTTTTGGCTTGGTTTTTTTTTTACATTTTTGTTTAAATCTGCAGATAGTGTGACAGAACAATATTATATAAAATACAAGTATAGATATTTTCCAGCATTTTCCAGCATGTAACTGCATGCACATACAGAGGTGTTTTTGTATGTTACTTTTTTCCTAATGGAAAAACACAATTCTAACACAAGTCAGGAAAGATGATCTTTAAATCAGGCATCAAATTTTATATATCTTTAGGATTTCAAAATGAAAATTTAGGTTATCGTAAAAGTGATATGTGCATATACTGCCCTCATGCTGTATATAATACAAAATGCAGAAAATTTCAAAGTCTTTCAGTAAGAAGTAAAAACTTATTATATCATTATAGTAACATTTTCTCAGGAAAAATGTCTTAACAGAAGTATTTCTTTTTCTTTCAAAATAAAAAACATACTTACAATAATATCTGTAGGTACTTCTCGGAGTGAATACATCGGTTTATTTGGTATATCTTGTTTACTCAGGAGCTCAAAAACTGCAGGGTAAGTGAGCAAATTTATGAGAGACAGAAAAGACTATAGAAAGAAAAGAAGGGGAGACAAAAGGCAATGTTAATCAGTTAAGTATAACAAAGTAAACTTTAGCCATTATTTGCCATTTACTTAAATTTGTTCTTATCTTTCTTTGTAGTCTGATGTTAACATAAATAGAGCTGTCCAAATTAAGACTGCAAACCCTGGCAGGTGTCTATATAATCTAAAAGGGCAGTAGTGTCTGTGAAATATATATATATATATATTATCTATCAAATTGTACATGCAATTTTTAAAATTATATGTTCATTATCACATAATTCTAAAATCTAGAGAAACAGCACATTCTAAAACACCTCACCCTCCCTGTCTTACTACAAATCAGAGACATGAAATGACAGCCAGTATTTTAAGACTTCCACTTTTGTCATGATTGTTATTTATTATTTTTAGCTTGACTTTAATGGATCTTTGGCATTGTCACCTGCTATGAAACACAAGAATCCTTTCAATCAGTCATCATGTATTATACCAATTTCACCTCACATGTCAAGAAGCAGATATAGTCACAGTAAAAATTTACAGAAAGGTAAATCAGATCATACCATCTGAAACATAGCACTGCTTTTTCCATGCCAATACAGAAGATTAAGTGATTTCTCACCTTCTGACAGCTTTGGTCAATAGGGTCAACTGGAGTAGATTTGGGTTGGGTTATCCTCAAATCATCTTTTCCACACTCCAAAAGAGCCCACAATTCAGTTACAAGTGTCTTTATAAAGCCTAAAACACATTTTTGTTCTAAGCATTAGAATGGCTTTCTGCAAGATCCCAGAGGTGCAAATAATAAGCAACTAACAGTTTCCTTGACTGGCAGAATTTGCCTGCCTTTCTGACAGTCTTTCAGTCAAGTAATTTTTATTACACACCAGCCACTTCTAGATACTCAGAGAGAATATTTGTAACTTTTGTACCTCATGGACTTCCTTAGCAACTTAAGATAGTAGCTTTACTTTATTTATAAGATTCTAGTTTTAACATAATGACTACCGAGACCACTGGGCGGTATGGCAACAGCTGAGTTACCCAAGAATTAATGTAAAGGGTCTCTGTGATATGGGTTGACATATGAGAAGAATCATGAATTCAGACAAGCTCAAATCCATCTCATTACTGTGTAAGTGTGCCAATGACATTCAGGCCTTTGCAGTTTTTCATTCTCTGAGCAGTCAGTAAGCATGGAAAAGTACATACAAATTACAGAAATCAATAGGTATTAATCCTGATCTGTAGATCAATAAGAAGCACTTGCAAATTGTTAGCATCTTATTTTTAACAGATGTAAATGTCTTCATGCACATTCAGGAAACTTCTGGAAACCAAACTAAGTAAAGTTTTTGCATAATGTAAGAAAAAAACCAATCAAACGAAACAACCCTGCATCAAGATAAGTGAATGACTTAAAAGTTGGAAAGAATAAATTTTCATCAAGAAGAAATCAATAGATATTTAAGCATTCTTTGCTAATACTGCATAATTATTGCACTCAGTTGATCTTTTTTAACATATTTATCTCTTTTTCTAATATGCAAGACTACAGCATGCAACTATGCATAACAACATCATTCTTCAATTTACCTGAACCCTGCAGAGCTACTGCACCTGTTGGTGTTGTTGCCATTTGTGTAACAATCACTCTATTGCCAAACTCTTCATGCTCATTTGTCTGTTAGCAACAAATATAAAAGCACAGTGTTAGCTATTCAGAGAGCATGAAACTCTCAAATGATCTCTTACATATTGAACTTTCCTACACTTGTTTACAGAATTTAATCCATTATATGGTTAGACTTGAACAGTTCATAGATATTATTCTCTACAGACTCACCAGGGTCAGATTCCAAACCAAACATCTTTATCAAGTACCTTATCAAAATTTACATGCAAAATACTATGGTTAAGACATGCAACATCAGCAAAGAATAAAAGCGTTAGTATTATAATGTTTTTTGCACATATTCAGTCGGATGTCTGTAACATTATGTTTCTTCTCCTAAAATGCCTCTTAGCCAATTTTTGGTTACATTTCAGCTATTGTCTATCATATCCAGATTTCAACACCACCTACCAACTTGGTCTAGAAAAATTTGCACTTAGACTAAAAACATTAAAAAATCTTGCTTAGCATTTCAAACTTTACAGTAAAAAGTCAGAAGAACTAAATATATGACTGACATTCTGAAGATGAGTAATGTCCAACAAACTTAAACCACTGTGGCACCAATATCAAAGATGATAAGTTACATTCTAAATTCACTGTTGCAAAAATTACATGACAAAATGGTTTTTGGATTTATTTTCTTCTTCTTTTCTTTCTTCTTTATTTTATTATAATCATTAAAGGAAAACTGTACAGACTCTGTAATGCTTACCTGGAGTTTTTTTGATAAACTGCTGAACATGAAGTTCACACAGTCATTCATGGCACCTGTACTATGAAGCAGAAATACGCCTTTGGGTGTGGCAGAAAAATTTAGCAAGGCATCTAGCAAAGTCTCTTCCCATAACAAACTGTAGAAATAGCAAAATAATAATTAAAAATGATATGTAAAAAAGCATGGGAGAAAAGAAAAACTGCAATATCTAGCTTTGAAAAACAATAACATTTCATTCACTTGACTCTATGTTTACATTAGTTTAAAAAAAATTGAGAAAGTTATAATATGTATTAGACTGTATTTTGTACAAGCATTCAGACTCATCCTGGCAAACTAACATTAGGTAGGAACACAGAACAGAAGGATTATGTAATGGGGAACCCAAAAGACCCATGCTATCTTTAGATGTACTTACTACTTACTATCTGACTCTAGACAAGTCTTTTAAGTTATTAATGTGGCAGTTACAAATCAGAAAAGCAGGCACAGAACTTCGCACCAATATAAAAACACTATAAGGAACCAATACAAATTCAAATTTGAGGAGATAAAGGCTCCTGCTGGAAATTAGTACAGAACTATGAAAATAAGGTGCTATATGCACACAACAACTTCACATACTAACAGCAGTAAGTGGAACATATTTTCTACAGACACAGCAGGAAGAACAGCAACTGTAAGAATAAAGCAAGATGACACCCTCTGCCCTACAAAATATTCTATGTCCTAAAAAGAAATGTGAAGCAATTACATCACCTTTGACTAGGTATCATCTCTGCAGGTATCACTAGACTCTTGTGATTCTGTGTCTCTAAAAGCATTTCCTCATTGGATTCTCTTCTCAAGTTCTCATTTCTCATTTTTGACTCCTATCACCAGCAAGCAGCATACAGCTTTTCTCGTAGCAGCCAACCATTACCCCGAACTTTAATCACTTCTCCTGCAGAACCCCTGCCATGTCATGATCAGAGGCAAAAATCTCACCCAGAAATGTATTGCCATGTCTTGTTCCATAGTTAAATGAAAAATCTAGATGCTAGGAGAAAATTGTAGCTTATGTCAATGGTAGTGATTAGTGACAGCCTCCTCAGTCAGAGCTCTGCATCCCTAGGTTTCTTTTGACCACTAGATTTGAATTGCTATAACCAGTTCACATGTCACCACTACAGACTCGAGTAGTAACTGTTGAGGTATCTTTGCAAATTATACATTAAATCTATGGTAAAGTATAAAAAAGAATCTACTTAATTAACTAGGTTCTGCACTAACACCATCACCCTGAATTTTCAGGCTCACAAATATTTGTATATTTCTCATCTTAATGCACACAAACATCTATAAAGGGACATGAAATTTTAGCATAAAAGGAAGGATGCCTTTCACTTAACATGTACCAGGCTTTCAGTCAGAATGCTGCCAATCTTGCGACAGTATTTTGAAGGTGTAGATACCATTCAGCAGAAGAATATTTCAAATTAACATAAGGTATGCTCTGACAGATATTTTATTTTGTGCTTTCTAATTCACATTTTACTAAAACCGATTTCTGTAGTCAGAGAGAAACAACTCTAAGTCAATTTTACCTACATTAGACACAACTCTCTAAGCCAAGAAAGTTCTGAAAGGTCAAGAACAATTTTGTAACTCTACTGAGACCTATGCTAGGATGACTTCACGCCCTCTACCTACCCCTATGATTTTGGCAAAAAAAATAACAGGGTTAAAAGATGGCTCAGTTGTGGATAAAGTAGCAGCGTGCGTTCATATGTGCATAAATTAAGCATCAACTTACATGTTTTTTGACTCCAGGCTTATTGATGACGTTGAGTCCGCACCAGTTACAGGAGTGGGTACTCTTTCTGAAAGCAAACTCACCTGTGAAATAATAAATAAATAAATACCTCTTTACTGTTTATTTACACAATTTTAAAACTCCAGATCTTGCTCATTTTCTTGTTATACATTAAAAAAATAACAGTGATCAGGTTATAGTCTAGTCTTCAGCACAGAATACACTACTCCACTGCATTTTTTATTCCAGAAAAGCTTATTTTTTATTTTTTCTTTGGGTATAAACCCTTTTAAAGCTAGAATACTTTAAAAAAAAATTTCATTAAAATCCTTAAAATAAAAAACTCTCCTTACTTTTAACTGGAGAATCCCAAAGGAAAAAAAAATAAAGTAAAATAAAATATAATCAGAAAGCAACTCTTTACTCCACTTCTTCCACTGCCAAGAAAAAAAAAATGTTTCTCCATCAGACTTAAAACTCCAGGAGACATGGAGGAAAAATATTACCAGTCTATCCGTTAAAAAATTGTCACTACTTCTTGGATAGAGTCCACCGAATTCCACCATTCTTGCTACACTATAAATGGTAGGATATTTTATAAACTGCAGATGTTTTAAAATTGAACAATGGCAGAAAACTGAAAAATAATCAACACGACTGAGTTGAAAATGTGACTTTCCTGGACTAACATGTTTATTCCTTAAGTCCTGAACATGTAGATTCCACTTCAGTCTCAATTTGACCTCCAAAGTGATGTGAGGAAATGGCATTCTGTCACTTAAATGTTTCTTGATTTTTTAAAAACAAAATTGACACATTCAGCCTACATCTCTTGTATTTGTCAAAACAACTTGTCTAAATGATGTTTTATACCATAATAAAGGATTTTAATGTGTAAAGAAGTCTTTTGTGCATGTGCAATTGACGCGGTGCTTTAGAGCAAATAATTAAAAATGCCCATCAAAAGCATACAGCAGCCTGCCTGTGATAAGTATCAAATAGAGTAACAGGTTAGTTCAAGTAGAACTGACTCTTTACACAATAGGAAAACCAAAAAAGAAAGACAGATTGTTGAGTTATGTCAATCACAGCGATATTCAAGTGAACTGAACTCCTTAATTCAATAAAATCCTAAAATTCTCAACGCAAGGAAGAATCTAAGTTTCAAACCTAACATTCTTTGATGAGAAACAGAGTTTACTGTGATAAAATATATTATTACATACAACCATATTTATATTTTCAATCAAAATGTATGCTTTCATGATAATATTCATATATAAAAGCAGTGAGAAATACCCACAAGCTGGTGATTTAAGTCTCTCTTCTATTCATGTTCTATCTTTCTGATATTTTCTGCCTCAGTCTACATAGTAACTGTAGCTTTTAAATTACTAATCATAATAAAAGCATACAGCATTTGACAGGAAGAACAGCTATTCCATTCACTCTCCCTTCCATTCAATCTCTCCTGCTTCCTTGCCTCCAAAAAGAATCGTTAGGTTTTTTTAGCCCATTTTTTCTTCCAGCTTGTTCTGATTCTTCTCTAAGAAAATATTTTACAGTCAGTGGAGGAAAAAAAATAGATGGATCCATTGTTCAGCATGAAGTGAAGGAACACAGCTAAATTTTGGTTTTCCATTAGAAGTTCTAATACCTGTAGTTTAAATATGCTTTCAGTTTAGCTAGAAGCCAAAGTCGAAGCTTAAATACTGCTCTTACCTAAATGCTGCCAACATTATTTTAATGATTCAAACATTTGTTTGAATTCTACTTCTCTGAACTTTTTTAAAACTGCTCTTGCAGCATATGCTGTCGTTTTTCCACCTTAACTAAATTCTTATAGTAATACATAAGAATTTTCACACTGCATATGGCAAGCAGAACAATGAACACAGGAAAGTTTAGTGAATATAGCAGAGTTCTATATATCTTGTTCAGTAGATTTATAACAGAAAGCAAAATATGCAGAACTATTGGACACAAGTTCTTTCATTCAGAAAAAGCATTAGACTAGCAATCAACGAAAGTTGAAGTACAGACACTACACTTCATAAGATACCCAAGTACTCAGGTAAGACAAGAACTCCGGCCTGGCACTTACCATTATGGTGTCTTGATAATATTTCAGTGGCATTTAACTATTTAAGTGAAATATTTGGAATCTTCTTTTTCCTTCCATATCTCCCACTTAAACTAACTAGTTTAACCTAAGAATTACTAAGACCACATCTCAAGAGTTTTTCCTTTGAAAATATCCCAAACCGAGAGTAAAGACCAGATGTGTGGTGGATGCTGGATATCATGACATTCAGGTGACCCCTAGCATCAAGGACGATGTTTAAAAAGGAGCTGATCTATGGATGATAGGTCTATCAAATGTCTTGAGAGCTCCTGGTTTAATCTTAAGGCACAGGAGTCTCAAACTAAGTTTCTGCTAAGGTCATGTACAGAAGGAAAATTTGAAAAGTAGAACTCCATTTTTAGAACACTGCCAAACATTATCTCACTGCTTAAATATAAGCAACTTGAAGAAAAGAACAACTGTACATAAACTGAACCTCTTACTGTAAGATTGCTTCCAATTTTCCCAATCCAAAACAAGATTTACCTTTTTCCAGGCCTCTCCGATAGATTCATGCAAGCCATAAGGAATTAGCATTTGCAGCCCTTCACAAGTTCTGTACATCTGACGACATACAAAAATGAAAGCTCCTTTAACAACTGGCAAACTCTCGGATCCAGATAAAAGAGAAATGTCGTCATGAAGAAGTTTCTTTGTAAACTGAACAATTATATGAACAGCTGTAGGACTAGAAATAAAATAACTCTTTTAAAATGTTGTTTTGTAGTCATTGATAAGCCTTGAAACAAAACCTCTGACTAAAAATTCTATAAATTTTTCTACAGGAAAAGAAACTATGGAAAGAAAGTATGACCCACTATGTAAGGGCTAACTATATTATAATTCGTAACACCAGTCAAAAGAAAAGAAATGTACAGTAAGTGATTTTACTTTAGCTACAGGTCTGCATAAAGCAAAACTGTATCCACTGTCTTTCATCCAGTGCACATAGCCATGAACTACACAGGCTGTGTGTTTTATAGGAGGCCAGCTGGGAAGAGCGACAAGACAACCATTTTAGCTTCCGCAAAATCAGTGTTAAGGATATCACTATAAGGCAAAATCTGTCCTTGTTCCTTTTTCCTATCTGAGATCTCCTTCTGAAGTCTTCTACACTAGCAACACAAAGTACAACTCTTTCTTCAAAATACTCTTTTACTTCCACCTCCCGTTAAAAACATATGCAGCTTCTGAGATTCTTCCACTCAGAAGACATGCATTCCATACATTTTCATGACCTGTTGCTTAGATATTTTTAAAGGCCGTCTGAATTTACTGCCCTGTTTCAAGTTTTAGCATCAGCTAACAATATACTACCCATAGGATCACACAGATCCTAACTTAGGTAGTGTTACGAATGTCAGCTTTTGATACAAGATCTGTCTCTACCAGATATATTGAAAAGTGAATGCTACATTAAACCTATTCTTTCAATAATTAAGTTGATTTTTAGTATTTTTTTCTAAAAAAAAAAAAAGGAAAAACAGAGAAGAGAGACCTGTGGCCTGAAGAGCACCACTATAAATATAAGAGAACTACAATCAGAGAAAGGAAAGCTCTCACATGAAGACAATAAACAAGTAAACCACCAAAATCTCTCTTAATGAAAGTGTTACTTTAAATGGTCTTTTCACCTGGTTACACACACAAAAGTCTCCCTAACACATTCTCTAAAACACTTACTACTTTACTTGATAATCAGGTATTTCACCCTAAATATAAACAAAACATAGCATGCTGTAGATAAATGAACAAAAAGAGAAAATGACTCTCATAAGACTAATGTAATTCATTAAAGTGCTCACTAATGCTATTCATTAATGCACTCTTACCTATCTTCTTTGGCAGTTTTTTCATTTTCTCCATAAAGAAGAAGAGAAAGACCATCTTCTACAGCAGCAATCCTTGCCAGAATATCAGCTACATCAATTAAAGTGGTTTCAAGACAATTTATATACACCTATTTGGAAGAAAGAAAAAAAAAATGTTCAATTCAGTGCTTTGGTGAAAGCTGTTTATTCATGTCTGTCTTATGAATGCAGAACCTGAAGGTCACCTTTCTGATGATTGCTTAAAGGCTTAAGTAAAATAACCAAACAGTCTACGTTAAAATGCCATCCCATAGAAATCTTCATCACAAATGGCAATAATTGTCACTTTGAATGATTATGGAAGGTCAATGACTGTACAGATAGTGAACAGACATTTCCAAACTCCTTTTTCTCTTTTCCCACCATGAACATGGAAAGGCTTTTGACATGCCATCTAAGGGTATAAGAGCAATACTTGAATCCAGGTAAAAACAGACTAACTCTCTCATTGCTGCATATGCACTGGCAACTCTTTGGCTAGAAATGGAATTCTACTTCTCAAGAAGAAATTCTTTGTCTACCTCACCTCTAGGCTACAGTAGGCCCACACAGCTTTGGAATCAGGTGAAAAGTCTTCCCCACTGGAGCAAAGCAGAAGTCATCTGGCAATTCCTTGTTCACTTCAGAGCATTATATAGGCACAACTAGACTGTAATCAAGCAGACTTGACCACTTAACACTGGGATTCAGACTGTTCAGTCTGGTACTATCACTAAGGAATGTACTAGCCAAATTAATGTTAAATTTGCCATGGCTCATTAATAAGTGAAGTCAATATTCCAATAGCAGGCAAGCAGAAAATGGGTACTCCATGAAGAATCTTTCAGGGAGCAGCAAGGGCAGGATGCTCTGCAAGGGACGAGAAGCCAGGAATTGAGCATGGTAACAAGGCAGGCAGAGGCAGTGGCTTGCCATCAGATGGGCAGCAGTCCCACCACACCCAAGCAAGGTGAGCAGATGAGGTCCAGTGATAGTAACCAGGTTCACTCAACAGTCCAGTTGCCCTCCACAGAGATGAGGAACGTCCAAGATTAAGCCTAGAAGCTGAGCTAGTGAGTCAGGGTCAGCTTCAGGCACCGTAACCAGAGTCAGACACAGCCTAATGCTCAACATGCAACTGAATCTAATAGTGACAAAGCAGTTCTGAGGCAAAGCAAGTGAAGAAGACAAGTCCGTGGGTAAGGCTTCAGATCAATGGGACACTAGACTTCCATAGTGCTACATCATACAGGCAGGGAATGAGGACAAGAATCTCAGGTTACGAAACACTCTTGAGTGGAAGGTGGAATGAGTCCATGCTAAGGCTTATCAGCATCACTGGGGAGGATCTCTGCTGAGGCTTCCTAGAAGAGCTTTCCCAAGCAGTTCTCTTCAAGGCTGGACACCCACACTATTACTCATGCTGGCCCTGAGCTGATGCTATCAAGCCCAGGAGTGGGGAAGTAATGAGGAGACATGCTGAGGGCCTGACAGTAGACAGCAGCTGTAATTCTGCAGGACTTATGCAGCACCCTAAAGGTGCTCACCAAAACACTGTTCCTGTCCATATGCCTTAATAATTTGGTCATGCAATTTTCAAAGCATACTGTCATGTATACTTTCTCACCCAGGGACTGAGAAACACTCCGAATTCCTAGAACTTATACACAGACATACTTACAAAAAAAAAAAGAGGACAGTTTTCCAAGTGAGAAGTCCTCTTTGGTAGCTTCCCCCTACCCACACCAAGAACAATAGAGTGGAGTAAACAGTGAGATGAGCTAGGGGGGATTACTGTTCCCAGCAACACTGGTTAAATATCTACTATGACAGAACGGGGAATAAAGCACCACTCTCCTGAAGTTCAAGTCCACTCCTTAAATCTTTTCCACTCTTGTTATTCATCAAGGATAGGTGGACTCACAAGATAAAATATTTTTAAAATGCTATGCAATCCAGCTTCCACTTCTTCTCTTACAGGTGGCTCTATATTTTATATAGTGCACAGAGGAAAAATAAAGTCTTCCTACTTTAAAATTTAAGGAATTTACTATTAATGCCAGTGGTCAAAGTAACCCAAGAGAAAAACACCATTTTGACTTTGCTTTTTTAGTTAAAATTTTCAGTGATACAGAGGGTTAAAAATCTCCCTGATTTTTATATTACTGAGTATCATTGTTCAGGATTCTAAGAAAGGAACATACTGTGCTGTCACTGTTTCTTCAAGAGTGTTATTATTTTGCTTTCCCTATGCAACACCAAAAAAAAAAAACCAACAAAAACATGATACTTTGTTCATTGAAGATGTGAATGCAATGTTCTGCACCAGCTATGCTTCAGCAACAACTCAGAGGCTACAGAGCCCAAAAGCTCAATACTGCTGCCCACAAACTGATCCTTCTGACAACTACTGCTTAAAGCCATGGAGTTTCTCCTCCCCTCTCTACCACTGATTCACAATACTACTCTGCATAAAAGGCAACTAAGGCTTGCATGTACTTGAGTGAATTCAGAGCTCAAATGTTAAATAACAGCATTGTGTTTGCTCATTAGGACCACTGAACAACCAGGGAGTCCCATATGCAGCTCCAATGCTACCCACTCTAAACCTCAGCTGAAGAAAGATGAATGCATGGCCACAGCCTTTCTTCTGAGATAGGTATGGCCCAGTATCAGCGTGCAGCATTAGGATTCCTGGGTGTGTAAGAAATGCCAATGGTTTGACTGGGAAGCAAAACCAGTTGATATTCTTGTAAAAAGGAACAGGGTCACTCTGATTTAGTCTACCATTTCCAGCTATTGGTTTGCCATATGCAATACAAAACAATTTGCACCTCCTATAGAATAAATATGACGTATTCCAGATTCACAATACATAACCAACCTACTACAGCTCCTGTACATTAAATATTCCTGAACATGACCTGTTAGTTTTTTTTAAACAGACCAGCTACTAACTCACAGGAAGGCTTACAATTAGTTAAGAGTTCAGCTACCTACGAGAGAGAGCTAAGCATGGCAAAAAAAAAAAAAAGAGAAAGAGAAGGACTGTTAAATATTGAGATAATTGCTGGTTTAACTACTAATGTCTAATAAAAAACTATAACTAGATTTTCAAGTACCTAGAGGTAGATAATGTTTTCCCAGTTTTTTACAATTCTTATAGAAATATTAAAAACAAACCAAAAAAACCCCAAAACACTCTTCCTTTTCCCAATTCAAAAAATAATTATTTTCCATGAAGAATTGCATTTTTTTCCTACATTAATTACTCAGAACAGTTAACTTCAAGTTGCCAGTTGAATTTAAAAAGGAATAAAATGTTGCCTTTTAAATAGTAGGTAGAGCAAATATGCATGCAAGAAATATCCAAAAGACACACAAAAACATTGAAAGAAAAAAAAAAGCAATGTGGTTTTCCCAAGGGACCAGTCTCACTGCAGCACAATTTTTGCTACTATTCACAAGATTTCAAGAAAACCAAGTCTGTTAGACCAATTATAATGACATTCTACAATATTTACAGCATACTATAATAGCTAACATAGAAAATACTACAGAAGTTACAATGTGACTAAATAAATCTTCTACATAGAAAATACAGAAAAATTATCATATTCTATAGATTTAAAAATTATTTGTAAGATTGCTACAAACCTCTGTGCCACTCAGTAAACCTTGAACAGGGTGAAGTAGGGCATTTATCACTGCATCTGTATATAAGCATTCAGCAGCACATCCTGTTTGATCACAAAAAACTTGCAGAATTTCCATAACAAGACTTGCTGGAGAATAATTGTCTGGTGAACACAAGAAGTATTTGTTTATATTTTAACTTACAGAAACATATCTCTATGGCTTATGTAGATGTTTCTGAATTATAATTTTGTTAAGCACTGATTTAACACAGTTAGAGGGAAGATGTAAAGGTAAGGGAGGAAGGGAAGAGAAAAATCTGCACAAAAAATAGATCCAAATTAAGAATTGCGAAAAAAAGTTACCTTATGCCTCATTATAATTATACATACTAGCATGCATTAAAAACCAAACATTTACCTGTATGCACTGCCAAAGCTGTGTTTGGGTAGCTCGGAGAGTAATAAATAAGCTGAGTAAATAGTACCAACAGATCAGCTATGGATATACTATCTATTAAAAAAAAAAAAGGAAAGTACTCTATAAATTAAAGTGCAACTTTAATTTTACAAATAAAATGGATTTCATAAATATACGTAAACAAACCATGCTTTATTTTATTAAGGAAACTGACATTAGTACAACTGAAAAAGCAAAGGATGTCCATGTCCCTGGGATTCTAGTAAGGTATTCCATTATCAACTTGTAAGGCTTAGTCTTGCTCCCAATTTAGCCAATTGCAACTTTACCACGTCTTCCATTGAAACGAACCGCAGCTAAAATCTGAGAATGCTGAATAGGCATGGCTGTAGGAAAAATCATTACCTTGCTATTATATTAAGTGAAACAACTGGAAAGGAGACAAGCTATCAGACAACCCTTCCTCAGGTCTCAAATAAAAATAACAAACATTGCTAAATGCAGGTCGGGAACCATTGCTTCAAGTTTAATGTAATTATGTTAATAAATCAGACAATTTGTGAGGAAA
The DNA here is from genome assembly GCF_000695765.1 of Mesitornis unicolor. Lineage (NCBI taxonomy): Eukaryota > Metazoa > Chordata > Aves > Mesitornithiformes > Mesitornithidae > Mesitornis > Mesitornis unicolor. The sequence goes on along the minus strand of NW_010185289.1, from coordinate 16,570 downwards.
GGGTTGCTATCTATGAAGCTGAGAAGAACACTATCAAGACCACACATGGTGAGATTGTTACTTTTGTGGGAGAGAGAAAAAACCAACCATCACCAACGGATCACTGCTTGAATGGTGTTATTCAGATAATCCATAAGTGACAAAAGCACTCTGTATGTAGATGCTTCTTTCTCACAACTGCTCTACATTGGATCTATTAAGTTCTGATTCTCAAACCAGAGTGACAAAATACCTTCAAAAGAGAAGTCTCAGAATTAGTATCCAGTAATGTTCTGAATTCTACACTTAATTAATAGAGGCATTAATGTAATGAAACACTACAATTTTTCTCATACACTTGCATTTGCCTACCCTGCATAATGTACTATCATATGCAGACTTCTTTGGATGTCCAAGGGCCTTTCCATTTCATATCCTCTGTCCTTATAAACATCGTTGTTCCACAGGTGCTGACCTTTTCCTCTACCATTGCTTTACCGTAATTATATTAATAGGTTAAGCTCAGGGCAATTGTTTTCAATTTGCAATTAGCTTGAAAGACTGATTTTGTTTCACACCTGAAAAACAGTTTTGGTCCCTAGACTTGTCTCTTTTCCAACCAATCATATCAACTGGTTTGACAAAATATATTAATCACCCCTAGAAAGACTTAATCACTTAGAAACTGATCCAACTCTCCTTCAAGATTAAATTAATTTATTAATTTTAAGGACAAAAGCAATCTAATCAACCACATCCATCAAAGATTAAAAAAACTGTGTTGATACTCAAAATTACCTATACCATCTTTTAAGAAAGGTTTCCAGGCATGGAATTACTGAACAGAATACTGTCCTACAATGTCCACAACATTGCAGTGGAAACATAGGTCAAGTACGGATAAAGTGTTGTTCAACAGGTTTCATTTTCCTCACCCTCCTCTTACCTTTTCTATTTTTCAGCTGTACTGGAAAGAGATTTTGGCCTTGCTTATAGATCAACAATCTTCCCAAAAGGCACAGTGAATGAACGAAATAGATGTACTGCAATTCTGGTCCAGTGTAAAAAGCGTTCTGTTTATCACCTTTAACAATAAAAAACAGAAAATTAGAACTTGACTCTCTACATTCTCTTTACAGTATCTAGCTACTACCTGCAACATATGTGGATCAGTTGGTATACAAAGACAGACAGCTTAAGTAGCTAACCACTCCTATCAGTGTTCTCTCAAAACACAGACACACAGTATTCTGGGAAGAAAAAGAACAGATAGAATGTCTTCTTCATGAGGCAGCATGCTCAAAGACCTAGAGAATGTGGATGTATGTGCATATAATGCAAGACATGCAAATATACTTACTACAGTGCTGCCGGGAGAAGTCATTGACTTTAGAATTTTTGTTAACTGCTGCCTTGCAAAATTCAAAATAATCGAGACATTGCTGTACAGCTTCATTAATCTACAGAAAAAAAAGCAGAAAATAATAAAATACCTGTATTTAACAATAAAATCATTCTCTCTTGTGTCAAATTACTGTGCTTTAACACAGGAACCTAAATATTCACCTCACTGCAATTACCTTAGTGCTTTGGATGGGTTAACCAACAGGAAGCAAAATTTTACAGGGCTATGAAAACACATTGCCATTATTACTACATTATCACACTACCAGCTCTATAAGCATCAAGATAAACTGTGAAAAAGAGTACAGAAGATATGTATTTTGAGAAGTTAATGGCAAACTGTGATTATTATACCATCATTACTATGGATGATTTTCATTTTCCACATGTGAAAAACTTTTTCTTGAATACACTTACTAAACTGTAAGTTTGTTTACTGGGTGCAGTCATTGCTCTTACTGCTCTTTGTAAAAGTGCTGTATCACTATCATATCATTAACATCTAATCAACCTATACAAAAGTTTAAAAATTATAAGCATGGATTTAGGAATGAATCACAAATGTAGCATATGAATAAAGAAGTACTTTTAGATTTATTACAGTTTGGGTCTGCTAGGATTTATTCATAAGCGTAAGTAAAATATATAGACATATTTAATAAAAAATTACCTAACTGGATGTTTACTCTATGCTTATAAATCAGGTTAGAATACCTGCTCATGAACTTCCTATTATAACCATTTTGTTGCATGGAACATGCTTTATTCTATACTCTGTTCTATGCATACAGATAAACAAGACAAACATCTACTATAGTTGTCTGTATCCTTGCCTACCATCTCCAGGTTTTATCAATCACATATACTTCATGTTATATTTCATTTGTGTCACAAGATTTTACAAAACACAGACAAAGTCCTGTCTCTATGAAAGGATCTCACATCTATATTGGACTTACTGAAAACAATGAAACTTCCATCTCAGTGAAGAGATCTGCCCATACGGAATATGTGATAGGATTAACACTGACATTACTAAAGATGTTCTTTCAGTTTGATTTATTTTGCTGACACTTCCAATCCTTAATCCTTCATATCACAACTTAAAGAACACAATCATGGTTTTTCAGTCTCCTTCCATCAAAAATTCAAATCCAGCATAGAGTTTTTATGATTTTTTTTCATATATTATTTGGTATTTTTATACACTGTCAGAAATAATTCTAAATATTAATGCAAAGTAAGGAATTAATAAATAATAATCTCTTTAAACACCTGCTATAAAACATGCAAATCTCCCCTTACTCAGAGCTAGTCACATACCCTTCTTTGCATTTAACAAAGATTTATTTAAGCAAAAAAAAAATTTAAAAAAAAAAATTAAAAAGGTCCATCTAGCTAAACAACACGTAACAGCTCTTGACAAAAGGGAAAAAAGGAAAAAAAATTGCTCAAACCACAATGTGCAAAGCAGAAATAAGATTCAAGTAAATTTGCCTTGGGAAATACTTACCAAAGATTTGTATTTCTTTTCCAAAAGCCTAAGTACCACTGTTCTGCTGTAATACGCATGCTAAAATTACAAAGAAGACCTAATGTCAAACATGTAAGTTTTATTTTTTTTTACTTAAAAAGTAGAAATTATCTCCAGTTCTGTTCTACTAGAGATCCAGTGCACTGCACATATTCAATATATTGAAATGCAGCTTGTGCAAACCAGTATTATACTCAACTAAGCCTTTTGTTTACAGTACATTTGACCAAAAAAACCTGTCATTAGAAAAATGTGTAGCAAAACATCCAACAAACAGAAAAACAATAACTATGCTGAAATGTTAGACTACATGTTTTGACATTGCCATATAAATCCTAAATTATAATTTTATACATGGTAGGCTGCAGAAAGCTCTAACGTCCAGCGGAGGTTAGCAAGTTGTGTACAACATATCATATATATAACTGCACTCATCGCTTCTTCCAGAAAAATACTTGCAACTTTTGTTAGCTGTCAGTCAATTATGACAAAGGGATTCAAGTCCTAAAGCACGGTAAGTTCTCAAAAATTTTATAGAAACTATTAACTGAACAAAAATGCAGGGAGAGAGTAGTGCTAAAGGGCAAAGGACATAAATGCCTAAAAAAACTCTCATACTCCTTAATTATAGGAATATGACTCATGATAGGTCACAATAGGTCTGTGATAATAATAGTTATAAATCAAGTATTTCAAAATAAATGTCAGACATAAACAAGTTACGGGTTGTTGGGTTAGGGGTTTTTTTTTGCTTACCATCCACTTTTTAAACCATACTGCTTTGATATCTATCAGAGACAAGAAGTAGACTGGACTCAAAAAATCTGTAGAGGCAGGATGATCAGGCTCGTGTTTTACTGACAAAAGCGACAAGGTACTCTCCACTACTTCCTCCATGTACCTGATGATACAAATACGGAAAAATGTACAGAAAACAAAAATCACTTAAATCCTTCCGTCAGTAATACTCAGGAACAAATTTCTCGTAAAGCCTCATTGTTCAGATAATTCATAAATATGAACAACATTACCTTTAACTTGGTATGGTAAGGATATTAATTATTTGTATTACCATGAATAGAAATAATAACAACGTGTTGTTGCTCCTACATGATTACATATTTTAATACACTTACTACTTTGTATAACATCCCAATTATTTTTGTTAAAAAGCACTAAGAACACTTCAAAAGCTAAGTAAGCAGCCTTATATGACCCATGACTACTCCTATGTTACTTTCCTGTTCAACTTTTCCCACCCTCTATTTGTATTTCCCCTCCTTATCACTGACCAGTCATCTGTGAAACCTGTAATCAACTTTTGCTAAAATTACATGCAAATAATTATATGTCAAAAAACATTAAATTAAGAAACAGTGACAGGTTTTTGAAGGTGGCATACTTTTCTGGATGACGAATCCAGGAAGATGGAGCTTCCTTCTGGTACTCATTTAAAAGGCGAACCTGAAAACATAATTATTAAAATTAAAAAATAAATAATGTGTGATGTTTCAGTAATAATAAAAAGGTACAGAAAGTTAAATTATACCTTTTTAAGTAAATAAGTTATATCTGGGTTAGATACATCCAGACCAGCTGAAATACGAAGAGAATATTCTCCAGAAAGAAAGTACAACTCCAAGTGTCTTGCTAAAAAAGAAGAAAATAAACAAAACCAAACCTCACCTCCATGACAGTAGTGACAAACTAGACCGTATTATACAGCTTCATGATAAAAGCTAACTGATTTTCAGGAAGCTTATGACTCATGAAGTCTTAAATGTAATTAAATGCACATACCTAAACTTCTATAGACTTCTCTTGTCATATTAAATGGAGAAGAAGAGAAGGTTTTCGCATAGAACCTAAGAATTTTCTCCTAAGGGAGAAAAAAGTAAGCAATGCATTAAATAGCCATGTAACTGTGTACTATTATTGCACAATAACCAATATGTAGAGGCATTATTCTTAATATTATATATTGCTCGCATAGCTCTACAAATGTTAAGCGTATTTTATAAAAATATACAGTTTGGGACCACAGAAACCTACAGCCCAAATGATATTTCACTCAAATACTTTAACTGATAGCACCAATGCAAAGCCTCATTGAGATATAAAGAAGAAGATCAGGGAATATTATTGTACTTTTCCAATAGCATTAATGTTTTTATGTTATTAAATGAACCAATGAGTTGCAACTAGCACTGTTTTAAAAGAAACTGTAGACTTTTTAAGCTGAAAGAGAAATACAAGACAGCAACTGGGGCAACTTTCATATTTATTTGATGATCACTTTAAAATGCAAATAAAAAGAGGCTTCATTGACATAATAAATAATTTAAAAGCAGTTTAAGCAGCTGCCATTTTTTTCCATCAGTGCCTGTGTAATATTACTACGTATCATTTTTCTCATCATGATGGAGCATGTAACTGACTTAAATATGAAATATTAACATGATCTATTTTACAGAAAAATTTTGTAAGTGTTTTTATATGTTTGCTAAAAGACATTCAAACCTCATCATTCTCATTAAAAGATACGTAAATGAGCACTCCAGTCTCTAAAAATCCTATTGAAATCCTGTTGTAACTCTTTAAATCAAGACCTACTAGAATCATATAGTTCTTTTACTACAAAAGAGTTTATCTGATACATACGCAGATAACAAAATGTCTTGGAACCCTGCTGGTCTACTCATAATACATATGTAATTTCTTACTCCTCTTCAGTACTCTTTATTATGGCTACACATCTGATAATTAAATGCAGAACATTAGCTTACACTGAATGTTGCATCAGGATCCGACAGAGACATCGTCAGATGCTTACACAGATTGGGCCAACTCTCAGAGTTCAGTATATCAGAAGGAGGGGCAATGCACAGTGTCTGCAATGCTTCTTGGCGAACCTGAAGTGGTCAAAAAGATAAACACCACAAATCTGTTTACAGCAACCTCTCAAATATGTAATTTACAATATGTTTTGGAGGAAGGAAGGAACAGGACCTGGCTGTAGAACAGATAAGGAATTCCAGAATACTTATCCCCTGTTGTATTTTTATGGTGATTCAGACAAAATACTACATCACTAAGCAAAAAACCAAAAACTAAAAGAAACATTTCAAGAAACAACAAAACCATTTTATATAGGTTTTTAATACTGGTGCAAGGATTATGTTCTACTTTCTGCTTGTAATCAAATATGGGTTTTTTATGATGGAATATAGGAAAGTATCACTAAATACTACAGATGTGCCTAGTAGCATTCTAAAAAGTCAGTGAGGGAAAGTGGAAACAAAGTTACTAGACACTATGCTTTACTGATTAATTTTCTTCAGCTTTATAATAAAAATAATTTCAAATAACTTTTTTTTGTTCTATTTGTAGGTAACTAATCTCTAGTAATTTATTTCATATTGCTGAAATAAACCGTAGGAAATTTTAAAAACATTTATTTTGCATTCAGATTTTTTAATTAGTTTTCTAAAAAAACTTGATCACAATGGTTATACCAGTTCCCACCTACCATGCCTTTTTCACATATCTTACTGAGACATCACTCTCAAAATGACATTTCTCCAAGCTTTGAAAATATCAGTAGCTGGTGCTGATTGGTGGTTAGAGACCCAAATTATTACTGCCACTGACAGGAAGGCAAACCTAACTTGGACTTTATATATTCCATCTGGGAGTAGATTGGTGGCAAATCGGCAGGCATCTCTCTCTTCTGATAGGGGTAACACAAAGGACAACACAGAAGTCACCAAGGAGGGCAAAGGGCATGCATACAGGAAAACAAGTTTCTAGAACATTATTTGTCACGGAGCAACTTCTTCCAAACTAAAAATGCCCATCTAGTACATAAACTCCTAACAAAAAAAAGTAAGATACTTGCTGCAACGCCAGGTTTTGATCCAGGTGGTTATGAACAATGAAATACTGCACTGCAGAGCAGTTGCTGCACTGAAGCCAAGATATATGAACCAACAAAGGCAAGATTCCACTTAGGTGCATATGAACTCTTATGTACATACAGTCTGTTTTCCAATATGCCATAAGCATTAATTTGTACTAACATCTTATTTCTTATTTGAAACTTACTTCCTTAGGCTGAACAGGGTCAAGCTTTTCTACAAGCAGCTGCAACTGTTCTTGACTCATGAACGCATAACTCTGTAACACATATTATAAAACAATCATTAGAGTATTTTATTAAACTGAACAGTAGAAGATTAAAATCATCAGTCTTTCTGATATCTAATTTACTTTTAATACTTAGGCCCTCAATATTTATACTAATTTAACATTAAAGTCAACGTTCTAAATGTTTTCTGCTCTTTGCCCAAAGTTAAATTTATGCCAACAAAATTCTCATTACATATTTTGCTTTGCTTTGCTTAAAAGTTCCCTGTATCTTCATGAAATCCCTTATAATAATTCATTCTGTAAGTAAAACAGCATAGTGCAGTAGTTTGGAAATGAACTGCACATTACTTGGCTTCTAAAATAAAAATCACAAGAAGTAAGATGTATTGCTTTTATCATTATTTTATCTTCTTCTATGCGGTACTTGCATAGGTACTTTAGATCATATGGGCATCATACTCATCTCATCTAGCATATGCTGTCTAAAGGTTAAACAGCTAGTGTAACCTTAGTACTTCAGAGCAAAAGAAAAATAACTAATTAGTTTTAGGCTATACAGAAGATAGGAGGGATGACTTTTTCTAGGGCTGTTTCTCAATCTCTACTGACAGAAACTTAACAATTTTGCAGTACCATGCTTATTTCATAACATAGAGAGAAAACACATTGTACTTGGTTGAGCGAGGAGTCACTGTCAGAACAGTTGTCTGTATAATAGCCACTCTGACGCTCTTTCTTTGTTTTACTATCCGGGTCCTTATTATGCATCCGATCTTCTTCAAACTTGTTAATCAAAGATTCTACCACAACCATCATGACATTCTTCAAGGCATGCATCATTTCCCTGTATCTTCAAAGTAAAGATGATTTTAATATTAAAGAGAAAAAAAAAATCACTTATTTAAAAAAAAGAAATCACTAAATCATGAATAACTGAATACGGTATAATGCTGCTTAGACCTGAACTCACTGAATTTACAGAAATGAATGAAAAACAAATGCAAAACCAAAATGAGTAACAAAACATGTATGTTCCTTTAATGTTTCAGATAACTGTATTTTTAAATTGTATTAAGATTCCTTTTCGCCCTTCTAAAACCATTCAATGAAATACCACTAACGTAATCCTCTTCTGGGAGTTTCTTTAGAAAGACCAATGTGAATCTACCAAAAGGGAGAATCTGTCCCTGAGAAAACAAACCAGTTCTTATCCTTGTTACTGTTTATGTTTCTTCAAGTTCAACATCCAATTTTTCTTCTGCTACAAGCCTCAAGCAGAACCAACAGAAGAGAACACATTATCCTGATTCCAGATCTTGAGTACAGGTCATGCTCACAAAATAATTTTCCTTCAACAAAACCAAGCGTTTTTCTAAGTTACATAAGTTGAGTAACAATATCCACAAGGAAGCAATTAAAAATAAAAGCAGCTTCAGAAAAACATCATAGTGTAAAATGTTTATATTTTATTTCAAATTATTTTTCACTTTAAGGCTAAGATACAAATTACCGTTTCGTGCTTTAATATACTCCTATGTCTCAAATTAAAAATACACGATACAGACATATTTAGTTAATTGGAGCTTCTTCTACCAACTTGAACAGGTACAAGAACCCTAAGGTCCTGATCCTCAGAACAAAAAGACAAACAGTATAATTTGAAAAACAGTCATCCAAACATCTATTTTCTAGGTGAAAATAAAAGCCAAGTGTAGTTGATTAAGAACTGCTTTCTAACAGAAATCACTGTACTATGAAAGTACAGAATTTATCACTAAGGAGATAAATGCCTTAATAATTTTTTTCTCCATAAATACCTTTAAGCTTATTACCCACTACAGAAAATGAGTAATAGCAATGAGCAAAACTAAAACAGTTAATGATCCTGAAATGGTATCAAGACCATCACAATGAGACCAAATAAAGTTCAAGCAGAGTTCAGAATGCTTGCAGACAGGTGACAAGAAAATGACCCTATAGAAGCATAGTTTGTAAAGCGTAATTCTGTGCACTTCCAGATAAGAAACCTTCTGGAAACAAACAGGAAATAAAATCTTATGGAACAGAAACATATGCTATTTTTTAATTCTTTTCTTACTGTAACAACAGGCACCACAGGAAAATACTAGTTCCACTAAAAAGGGAGATGGAGACAAAGATTGTGCAATAACAATGAGTGAAAAAATAGTTCAGCTGAAGTAGTGTATAACATCAATCTAGTGGCTTAAATATATGAGAGTAAAAAACTGTCTTTTTTGTTTTCTGCTTCTGCAAGACATAAAAATGACCTCTCATGATCAAATAGTGGGGGGTTGGTTGGGTTTTCATTTTTCAACATTCACCATTTCAGGTGCTCACATTTATTTCATTGTTCTCACATTATAGTGGTTCAACCTCAGTAAAACCCTCATCATGGCTTTCTATGGCAATTCAAAGTAGAGAGACAAGGACCTGATTCACTATGATTACAAAAGTATACTGCCTCTTTTAGTTAAAGAACAGTACTTTCAGAACTGCTTTAAGCATTATGATGTAGCTAGATTTTGTACAGGAATTCCAAAAACAATGGGATGCACAGACTAAACTTTTGAAGTTTTACATATTTTCTGAAAATAACAGCTGTATATATTAAAATTCATTTTTTAAGTACTACTGACCACTGCTTTAAAGAACCATGGCAATTATCTGCCTATGCAAATTTGAAATACAAACCATGAAAATTCAGAGAGCTACCAGCCTCTGTATTTGAAGGAAATGTCATTGTATTGTCCATAGGAAGGTGAATAAAGTTGGTAGGGAAGAGACAAGAAAAGAATTTAACTGGTACTCACAGAGAATTTTTTTATTTAAGGTTTCTTTACCAAATATGGAGTACAAAGCCAATTAATCTGGACCATAAACCCTGTAATATGATGACAGGTGGTTTTGCACATCTATTTCTGGCCATCTGACAGTCTACCGAGTCAAAAAATCTCAGATAATTATACACTGTTTGTCCACATACCAATTCTACATTGTACAGACAGCACTGCAGAATTACCTTTGCATGTACACCAAAATACAAAGCAAGATAGCTGAAACCTGAATTTTCAAAATAGTCAATGAAAGTAGATCTGATTAAATGTACTACTTTCTCGGGACACCTGACTAGATCCCAAGGACGAAATCTTTAAAAAAATACACATGTATCCTAATTTTTAATTTATTTTTATTTAGAAAGCATTGTTGTGCAGACTCTCCATTTCTATCTAAGGAAATAATCAAACTTTAATACCTGATAAAATCAATTTTTCCTTTAGGCTAATTTCCATATCACAAGTGAATTTGCAGCCAGTGAAATAGTATGAAATAGTGATTCTTCTTTCAGATCTTAGCCCTGCTCAACTCCAGTCCTAGATACCTCAAAAACTTAGATTTGCTAACTATCTTTATGCAGTAATCCATAATCTGAATCCCAGAGTGAGACGAAGCATGACAAATTGCAGTGCAGGGTGGGAATATGTGAATAACTTAGCACTGAATTTTGAAAGCAAAAAATCACTTTTGCTACCCATTGGTTCAGAATTTATTTTTTAAAACAAGTTCTGGAAAGCATAAAGGAAAACAAAGACTAAAAAGAAACAAAAATATGCATATACTCACTCTTTTGATTCACGGGTCTTCTTAGTAACATTTTGGACAAGCGTGTCATAGCCAGATACTTCACCTTGACTTTGAGCAGAAGTGCATTTTTCTGTTTCTTCTTCAATCACAGATCCCACAGTATTATTTATATATTGCCTAAGGTATTTCACAAACTCATAGCTGCAATACACAAAATTAAAATACAAAAGATTTTCTTGAGCTCACTGCCAAAAATTTTCAACATTATATTAACATTCACTGTCTTCTCTCCAAATAGATCTATTACTTTAAGGTAAGGGTATATGACTTGCAGAGAAATAAAATTCAACAGTGTAAAAAAAACACAACAAAATTTTATTTTCTTCGATATGGTTGTTAGCAGCATATTCCAGGAAGAAACAATACCGAATAGTTACTGATTTCCTTTTGTGTTTCTTCTAAATGTAGAAATCTACTCAGACAGAAGGTTAAGGTCTTGCAGACAAAAAACTTATAGAATATTAAGAAATCTCAAATTTAAAATTCCAAAAGAAACATTACTTGGAGCATTCTAAACATAGCACCGTCTTATGGTGTACACATCTGGTGTTATTATTTATGCAGTATACATACAAAATGAGAAGAAACACAGAAAACACAATTTATAAATTCTAGCACATGAGCATGTCTAAGGCTTGTCTGCATGTCACGACAGTATGCAGAAGATCTCAGTCAAACTGACAAATTAGTCGTCTGTGATTACATGTACATGTTACACATCAGGAAATTGGCACTGTGCACTCTTATTATTAGATACTACCAGAAAATTGTTTAAACAAATACTCATTAGAGGGGGATTTCAAAGGAAAGATTCTTGCTGGGTCCCCAGACTCTGCATTAGCGATAGAAATTGCTGAAAAGTAGTGCTCAGAATATATGCATTTTTTGTTAGTCTTCTGATTTGTAGAAAGGCTAAGACAGAGACAAACAAAAACTAATCATACATAAACAGTAGATGCATCAGTATATCTTCATTATATCAAATGCAGATGTGCATCACTGTGCTAATTTGGGAAAATTAATACTTTGTGTTAATTTGGATAAATACAGAGTGAGAAAAATTCAAATAAAAAAGTCAGTTCACCATGTAGGTACAGAGTCCAAAGCTATAAAATGCTAATGTAAATAAAAGCAACTGTTACAAGAGGCAACAGCCTTTGCCTTTCTTAGATATTAAAAAAAAATAAATCAGACTACATTCAAAATACATAAAAAAAATAAGAACCAAAAATTGCGATACAACTCATGATACGTACTTCCTCAATGGATTGCCTCCCGCAAGCTCTGTCAGGTGTAACAGTCCTTTTCTTTTTTTCCTCCCCCCACTTACTTATTTCCATTCCTATATCTCTTTTGTTCTCAGTGAAAGACAGATACATCTCAAGAGGGAGGCAAACATGTTTATTTGCATTTTCATTTGTCTTCAAGGCTGCCTTTTTACTTCTCCAGTAACGAAATTGCACACGACTCTCCACTGAATGAAATCTTTCATAAAACTTTCTCCCATTTGTTTTATGACAGTAACATTTCCAGAGTATACATTTTTGCAGTGATGCTTTGCTCTGAAACACAAAGCAATCACGTCATTATTCATGCCACTAAGTTTATGTCTGCGTGATATCCTAGCCTTGATCTTCTGCATCATTCTTCCACCTTAAAAAGGTTTTGTAACAAGTAAGAGTTTCAGCAATGACAGAACTACTTCACACGCAGAATTAAGTCAGACTGATCTGTTTTGGCCTACAAAGGAAGCACCAGGAAAAAAAGTGTTTTAAAAAAAACCTCTAGGACTTTAATTTAAGGAAAAAATACAACAGAAAACATGCTATTCATATAGTTAAAGATCCCGATTTCTACTACTGCACATAAATTTTACTTGATTCCATTTTCCTTGTTAATAGCTTTCTGAAAATCCTGTGTTTCTGTCTTTTCTACATCACAGTGGGAACAAAGGATAAAGGCAGACCTCAAAATCTAATAAAATTACTAGGGCAAAATAACCATAAGGCAGAAACAGCACTGATCAAAATGCTGAGGTGAACTAGCATGTTGGAAAATCCAAAAGCACACATTACTAGTAAAGACACTTGCCTTCTGGGTGGATGGGGTAATGATCAAGGAGAAATTTTCTTAACGGTCTCAGTAATCACCATATGACCTCTCTGATCTTCCATGAAAAGCAACTTATGCTGCTGGGGGTCACGAACAAGACTAGAACTTCTCCAGAAATATTCCAGTGCCAGAAAGTAAGCCTCACATTCTGCATTTAACGCAACACTTGAATTTCCATTAAATATAACTTAAAACTGTGTGCATGAAAAGAAAGTCTCTTTAGGATCACTAGCTTTTTTAGCATACCAGAATGAGTAATGGATGCCATGGTTTCACCGTTCTAAAGCAGAAAGCTATGTATGCAATGTTTCCACCTGTTGTAGACTTTACTCCCTCATCCCATATTCTCCTAATAAGTCCTCAGAAGACATACTGACAGAAGTAATTTCGCAGTTTTTGGTTGTTTGGCATTTTTTACTGTAGATATACCTTCCTTTAAATAAAAACATTTTTCTTTCAAAGCTACATGTTATTTTGAACTTTGATATGTTTATAACTAACTTTTTACTCTCATGCTTGTCACCCGGTAACATAAAGAGTCACTACCTGATAAGATATACAAGGGGTTCAGTGACTTAAGCCACACAAAACAACCAAATATGGAAGCCAAGTAGCTTTCTGAAAAATAACCTTATTTTGAAAAACAAAATTACACTGTCTAGCAGGTGTCAAAAATACTGCCTGACAGCCTGTGAGTATTTCATCTAGCTTTTGTTCGTGTGTGCATTTAGTACATTATATGTACACATGCATTAGAGTTGCCTAAGTTAGGCAGTTTTTTAAGTTCCTCTCACACAAACAGCTCATTAGTTACTATTACAGTAAAAATACATTGAGTGAAGAAAAAAAAGGAAAAGGAAACCAAACCAGCACAATGGCAAAATTAATTTTATTCTCTAAATTAGCATCTTTTGAGAGTTGATTAGTGACAGGAATATCTATACATACATACAGAAATATAAATCATAAACTTTTCACAGAAATAATACAGTTCAATGCATTTCACATCCTTCAAAATACTAAAAATAGAAAAAATAGTTTTACTTGTGAAAATTCTCATCTGTTTCCTCCAAATGCAAGAGAATCTCTTCTGCACATTCTACTGATGGGGCTCCAGTGATTTTTTCCTTCACACTCTGCAGCAACTGTCTAAGCATAGACTGTAAAAGAGCTTCATCTTCACTTGTGAAGTGAGACATCTGTATAAAGCAAACATAAGAATAACAAGCTCTCACGGTTTTGATTTTTTCCTCCCCTCAAGATGCTAAGAAAAGCATAAATTCTTTAAATTGCCATTTTTTTCCTGTTATCAACATGAGATTGTCTATGAAAAAATATGATCACAGAGAAGAAATATTTGATAGAGCTTATCTTCAGATGAACTGGAAACAAAATAATCAAATTAGTTTTAATAAACCTCCTGTTATCTTAGTACAATATTCGTAAATGAGAATTACAAAAAGCCTGAATATTCCTGTTCATATTTGCTTGAGGACTCGCCCATCAAATAGACAGAAGACTACACCATAATTCTGAAAAAAGGGGGCTTTGAAGATGTAATGACTGTATCTTGATGAGAAACCTCGACATGTATCAGCTGCTTCTCATCCACTATTACTACACAGTTCTGATTTTCGGATCCCTCTACTCAGAGCTGTTGTTGTGCCCCTGAACGAAAATGCTGGCAGGTTTTGCAAGGGCCAGGTGGAATTATCAGAACTGTCTGATTTCCCTGCAGTAATCAACTGCAGTGACCTGACAGAGACCTGTCAATTTAACCCTACAGCTACTGGGAAAAACTTGGATGAGCAACAGCAGTGAGAGACTGGAAATATTTGTCAAGCTCAGAAGACAGCATCTTATCAGTTTAATTTTCAAGGTGTGGCAAAGGAAAAAAAAAAGTGTTCCATTTCTGTTTTGATTAACTAATTAATCTATATTCATGGCTTAAACTTCTTTATATGCCAAGGAATACTTCCAGCCCCTAGTGGCAATTCTAGATTATATATTTCTAGTCTATTTGAGGAAGAATGATTTAGAGACCTTCGATTTTATTAAAAAAAGTCAATCAAAGACTTTCTAAGCACCTGTGAATAAACAATATGCACATTTGAAAGAGAAAATATAATAAATCACTTCTTCAGACTTAAACACTATTAACAAAAAATTAAAGCCATATAGCACCAGCTGGAGGAGTTACTCTTTATGAAAGGTAATGATTCCTTGAGTTAGCAGGTCCCTGTGGTGAATAGTTCAGAACTGCTGAACACTTTACTTTGATCCAACTAATTCAACATTAACTCAATCACAAATCAGAAATAACATTAAAATTAAAACCAAAAAAACACATATCCCTTGTAATAATCTTAATACCCTCATTTGCAGCCCTCTTTCTTATAGAGTCTCAAGATACTTAATCAAAGTTAATACATTTAGGTCTGTATAAAGCACTCTCGTAAGTATTATATTTTGACTGTAATACTGGATAATATCCTAATCCCCTGCGAAAAACTTAACTTAGTATTTCAGTATAACAAGGCATTTTTAAAAGTGCAAGTATCCAGATACTGGTTGGCAATCAGTGCAAAGCCTCACTTAAATTATTCATAAGAATACTGCAGTTTCACCTCCACTTTGAAAAGTCTTATTTCACTTACATATCCCTCACAGAGATACTTATCTTAAACTTAATTTGTAAAGGTTTGTGGTTTTTTGTGTTTGGTTTTTTTGGTGGTTTTTTTCGTTCGTTTGTTTGCTTTTCCCAGCAGGCACATCCCCTAATCAATTTCAGGGCAAAATTTAAATGATGGTTTTCTCCCTAAAATACCTTACCCCAAGGCCCAGTTTGTGCAGTCTTTTCAAGTCCAAATTTATTCTCCTGTCCCTGTCCCACAACCACAACGCCTGACCAAAAACCCAGGAGATGCTTCAGAAGCAGCCCAGCATTTATCCTTACACAAGCCTTTGCTCGAGCAAGGCTTGAACAACAACAAAAAAGTGATAGTTTCAGCCACACGAAGAGGGCAAGAA
>NW_010185289.1:455-668 GCF_000695765.1 Mesitornis unicolor | reverse complement strand
AGATTTTCTCCCCCTCTTCGATTTTTCCCGCCAGTCATTTCAGCTGCGTATCAGCTTTTGGCAGTTACCAAATTTGTAATGACAACCCACGCCTGAAAGCAGTTTGTCACTCCAAAAGCGTTGGGATAAGGGCTCAAACCAAATAAACTTCACCAGCGCATCTTTGACGCGTTCCCCCCCGCCGCAGAAGGCCCTCCCGTCCCAGGGAGGTCT
>NW_010185289.1:0-313 GCF_000695765.1 Mesitornis unicolor | reverse complement strand
CGCGTCCCCCCCCGCCGCAGAAGGCCCTCCCGTCCCAGGGAGGTCTTCGATCTGCACCCCCGCCCTACACTCCCAGTTCCATCCAACCCCAGGCTCCGGGGGCCCAGGGTGGAGCCTGCCAGGCCCCTGCGGGCTGTGAAGAAGGGCGTCGCCGTGCGCAGCCCCCACTGGCTCCCTGCCCCCACCCCGCCCCGAGCCCCCCGGGCCGGCGGGAATCACCTTGAGGCGGCAGCTGCCCTCCCCGTCGCGGTGGCCGCGCTTCTCCCCGGGCGGCGGCCCTTAGCAACCGGAGGCGCCCGCTGCCGAGTCTCGC
>NW_010185288.1:14527-62182 GCF_000695765.1 Mesitornis unicolor | reverse complement strand
ATCTATGTTATATATAGTAATCTATCTACGTTATATATATATTATATACGAAGATATATAGATATGTATATCCTATATTATATAAAAATATATTTATTATTACTGTATTTGATGTGTTGTCATCTCCTGTCCTCACCTGTTTGGGAAGACTGGTCCTGTATTGTTGGTCTCTTAGATGTAGCATCTTCCAGTAGAGCAACGTGGCAAGAACACAAAGTCCCCCAGCTTACCTGAAGTGCAAGGGATGGAAGTGGTTTGGCAAATGCTGTGCACAACAGCTGGGTGTGCATTGGAAAGCACGGCCCAAAGCGACTGGTTTTTACATAGTCCAGGCTATGTACACCCACAGTACTGTGGGTGCTGTTGCAGGAGCACATCCTTGCAGGCCATCTTTTGGGCATGTCCCACCAAATCCTGCTCGCCTGCAACACCAGCTTCAGGACAGAGGAGTGGGAAAGGCTCTGTCCTTCCCTACTCTGTTCACTCTCCTCCGTTTGCCAGTAACTGACTCCATGGTGATAAAAGTCTAGGGAAGCAAAGAAAGGACCCTCTCAGCTGTTGGATGCTGTCCTCCCTGAGGATGGCTGTGCTCAAGTCCCTTGAATCAGCACAGCTTTATCACGTCATAAAGTAAGGTGAAATTTTTGAGTCCATATCCTCGCTGATGGAGTGAGCATCCAACGGGTTTCTAACATTGCTCTGTGCTTGGTGAATTTTCCCTGGTGAGCTTTGCAAAAATTTGTGTCTCCTTCCCAGCTACTGCAGGGAGGCACTGGGAGATTGCGCAGCACCTGCACGGAGCCGGTCCACTTCTGCGTGGGATGTGGTCGTGTTAGCAGCTGAAGAGCTGAGCTCCCACTTTTCTTTATGTGCTCTCCTGACTCAGCCAATCCACGTTAGGAGCGCAGCTGCACTCAAGGGAAGAATATTGTATAAACAAAGTCCAAACTGGCTCTTCAGTTGTGTTGAGTTTTCAGCTACCATCTCTGAAGCACGTCCTTCCTTCCTGATGGCCATCTCAAATGACATTGCAAAGATGTTTGCAAAGTCTTGTAGGGATACTGTGGAAAGGAGGCCCAGATGCCCAGCGTTTGGTAGACACCTCACCTTCGGAAATGCTGTCCTCATCACGTCCTCTGCCTTTTCATGATTATTAACAAATAAAATATCTGAAGAATTATCAAAATTAATCAGTTAGAAGAGAAACACCCCAGCCTATGCCCACTGAACACCCCGGTATGTCACTGGCCTTGGGTCATGGGAGATTGGAAGGCCAGATTCTGCTTTACTTGACCTTCAAGTCTTTCCCACGTAGATGGGAGTTCTCATGATTTATGTCACAGTAACCAAGATCTAAAAAAATAAGCTGTTTCCACTGCAATTTTCTTTCTTGGATGTGCCAGATGCTCTTTTTCACACTTTTTTCTGCACATTTATGAGAGTGAGAAGGAATGCACGCACATGCATGCACATACACACAGCTGCAGCACACAGTGCTTTCAAGCCCAGGGATGCATTTAGTTAGAGCAGGAGAAAGAAAAAGAAATACATTTAAAGAAAAAAATTGTTGCTGTAACTATGTCTGGATTCCCAAACACCTGCACCAGGGTTTCCTGATATTTCTGCAGACATTTGCATCAGATACAGCTGCCACAGTGCTCACGCCAGATCTGAGTCCTCATTTGATTGTGATTCTGCTCTCATCTCATTTTCTCTGACTTCAGACGGAGCAAAGTTTCACATGCACCCAGAGCTGCAATGGTTGAAGTCCACACTTGTGAAAAGCATCTGAGAACACCACGTTAACTTCATTTAGTCAAAGGGCTGCAAGAGGCTGTATATGCTCTTTAGTTTAATTTGAATACATGAAGAACAGGCTTAAACCGCTCTAGCTGTAATGGATTTTAAATAAGACTGAATTTTTTAATGCAAAGATAGCCTAATTTGATGATGTTGTAGTTATTAGAAGGGTAGACCTTTCTTGCTATTTTAAGGGATGAGGCTAGTTTTGATTTGCAATAGTTTTACTGCAATAGTTCCTTCTCAATGAGTACATTAGTTTATCAGATGCTGGAGACTCAAATAAGATAACCAGAGCCAACTTCCCACCTGATGAAAACAGCAGAACAGGCTTTTTTCTGGAAGGTATTCAGAGTCTTCTCCTCCTACCAACTTTCCTGGGGCATACTGATACCCTCTGCTGTGGTCCCCTCACCGAAACATGCCCAGCACTATCACAGATTCCTTGAACGAGCAGCGACGGGAGTGTGAAATGCAAGTCAGGCAGCAGGCTCATTCATCTTTCTCAACAGAGAAAAAAGAGAATGGGGACTACCATTCGGTATTTCTAAACAGTTTCACTCTCTGGTTCTCATGAGGTAGGAAAAAGTGGCAGAATCTTCAGAGGAAGCCATGCAAACAATTTCAAGCAGATTTCTTTTAAAAAAAAACAACCAACAAACAAAGAAAAACCCCACAGCAAAACAAAACAAAAATGTTTCTCTTTGTCTTAGAGATTCTGTGAAAACCCCTTACTTAACTAAACCTAGATCTGGGACCTGTACCAGTCTGACAGTTTCCTTCAATTAAAACCTCATCCGCAGTTCAACTTAGAAAAAAAAACCACGATGACAACAAAACCAAACTTCAGAAAACAAATGAGATGGCATCTGTTCTTCAGGCAAGGTTCCTTTGTCCTGCATTCTAGAGAGCTGGTTATTTAAGGAGAGCACTTGCGAACAAGTAAGATTAAACAGAAGCAGCAACACACTCTGATGCAAGCATCAGGGTGTTGAAATTGCTCTGGTCTTCTCCCTAAAGACATTTTAGATCCCATTTCTTGAACACTGTTTATGTCGTAAGCGCTCACATTCTGATTTCCTCTACAGCCAGTTCGCTGCTCACTGCAGTCTCTAAAAGCATCATCAAGCATTTCCTCATTAGATAATATCATCACACACCCTAATGATTAGGCTCAATGAGTCACCTTCCTTTTTGGAGCACTGTATTCAATCCAAAATTGTGTATCCTCTCTCCCTTGAAGAGAACTCAGGAGATCAGCCCAGCTGTAGCAACAAGTTCATTAATCAGCCTGTTGTGGCGGATGCTAAAACCCCTTTGTGTGATGCTGGAGACAATAAGAGTGGTGTGAGGTTTGGGGATGTTGTATGCTGGGAGCAGTGTGGACAATTCAGAAAGGGGAGACTTTGTCTTGGAGAACTCTGCTGTTTGAAAAGGAAGAAGCCAGCTTAGCAAAAGGCTTTGGGGATCGAGAGGCCGATAAGCAATCGGTGTAACAATGGAGCTTGGGATGAGTAGAGAGGAGGGAGTGAGTAAACCACGAGTATGGGAAGGGAGAAGAAAGAGAAGGAACACTGAATGGAGACAATGAAGAGTTTGTAGGCAACAAAACAGGCTATTAGAAAAGGGAAAGGGATGGGTCCCTCCTGTTTTCCTGTCATCTTGCCTGCAGAACAGATTTTATTATGATGATTTTTTTTTTTGCTCAGGCAGCATTAACAGTAATTATCACAATAATGGCATCTCTATCACCATATGCATGCAGAGGGACCCCTTTCCCCGGGGCTGTGGCCAGCAGAGGGGACCCCCAGGGCCCGACAGCGCCTTGCCGCCCCCACGCAAGCAGCAGGCCCGGCTTGGACTGCAGCCAGCCAGGGACAGCCTGCCGCTCCCACAAAAGTTTTCATCCAAGGGCTTTCCTGCCCTTTGGAAAGGAAAATCTGCACCAGACTGGTGGATTCTTCAGGGCTTTTTCTGGTTCAATTTGGTTTTGTTTTTATAAACATCGCAAAAAGCAGATCTTTCCCAGGAAGAGGGCTGTTTGCATCCCCTTGCTCGCAGATACTTGTAGGCCTCTCCTCCCTGCAGCAACCGAATGCCTTGTGTTTTTAACCATATTTATCCTCACATTTACCCCTCCCATGCAGAGAACTACGTGCAGGCACACGGGGCTGGAAATGAGGCCACCAAGGCCAGAACTTAAATCTGGAAGAAGCCTCCTCAGATGCCATTTAACCTTAGCCATGCTTCAGCCCAGAGCTTTTTTGACAATTTCCAACTTTCAAGGTACCCACATTTCTACTTCTGCCCCTGCAGCAAACACAGCAACTTGCTCTTGGTAGTGTTGAACAGTAGAGCCTACACCTCCAAGACCTAGAAATGAGGTGGAGAAATGCCTTCATTCCCAGTGGGACACTTTATAGAAGCTGTTTTCTGAGCACATGTAAGACTGGCACCATTCAAGCTGCTCCACTTTTAGGGACGAGGTTTTCACGTTCCCTCTCACTCACTCAACACCCTGACAGGATGCGCCGCCACGCAGGAATACATCCCCACTGCCAAGCTATGGGTTGTCTGGGCTTGACTCCTTGGCTGTCCTAGCAAAATGGTGAAGTGAGCTTCAGCCTCCTGGTTAAGAAACACCTTCCAGTGTCAAACATAGTGTATTCCTTCTATGTATACACAAGGATGGAGCAGCATTTTCTGCCAGTGACTCCTGCTTGCTTCTGTTTCAACCACCATTGGTTTATCCTTCAGGATGCCAACTGTTTGGATCCCATTTCTGAGGCTCCCAGATGTTTCCTAGAGAGCTCCAGCTCTACCCCTGAGCTCCAGGGCCCACTCTGAATTAGGTACCTTTCCTCTTTCCTACACCTCATCCCCAGAAACTCTTCACCACCACAAGGGGTCTTATATATAGCAGAGGATGGAGATGTGGGATCAGCAGCCCTGTAACACAAGTACCTGTTCACAAACCAGCCCTCCTCTCCAGCAGTCTGGATGTTGCTGCACACCGAGGGGTTGGAAAAGTTCCCCCCTTTCTCAAGCATTGCTCAGGTTTCATTGCTCTCATCGTTAAAGAAGGACCTTTTAAATACTGCCCTGCTCAACAGAGGAGGTTTGGTGCTCCACAAAGTGGGGAGAAAGCACAGCTGCTCTGTTTTCTGTCTATTCTGCGTTGATAATTTGTTGCTCCCAGTCATTCGCCTCCTCCTAGGTCTTTTCTCCGGAGGAGGTACTCTTGTCTCCCTGTCATTGTTTCATAGATGCACGCTTAGCAATTTCCCAATGGGAGTATGTAGCAACAATGAATCCCCAGCGCACGGAAATGCACATGAAATTGTATTAGTCACACGCAATTAGGCAACGCACAGTCACCATGCAATCAGGGGATGCCTAGATGCAGATTATTGAGGCGCAGAGGTTTTTGCTGAACCATATTGTCACCCCAAAATGCTAATATATGAGAAATGAAGCATTTTTCCTGAAAGGGGCCGTACTGGGCAGATTTTTCAATTTGAATTGTATTCAAAGGTTGGAAATTGCCCCTTTGTCATTTCCAAAATGTAAAATTCATTACATTCAAAATGACTTTTGATTTCACAATTTAGGCTAATGAATATTTTTTTTTTACGTGACTGAACATAAACCACTTCAAAGTTATCAAAATGAAGCAGTGTTGATTGGCCCCGTTAAGCTTTTTTTCCACACTTTCTTTGCAAAAATGCTCATCATTACCTATATTTGCAATGAAGGAAAAATGTCTAAACATTGAAAACATTTGCAGGACAGAGCAATCACAAGTTGCTCAGTTCTAACGCAACGGCAGTTTCACCACCCCCTTGTTACAAGATTGTGATATGCAGTCTTGTCTTCTTGACGTCCTCCAGAGAGTTCTTTCTTTCCTTAGGAGAGGTACCTGGCTACGCATGCATTTCCAAGCTGCAAACCCACACCAGACATTTCATAGCGCTTGCTAGACTGGGCAGCTCTGCCGAGATGGAGGAAATGGATGTGGTTTGATTTGCACAAGTTGGATGGGGTCTCAAATGGCATTGACTTAGCAAAGGAACACCTTTTCCAGTCTCCAAGTAAGATTTCCAGCATCGATTCGAGGCTGTAATCAGTGGTACTACCCATCATTATAATTCCACTATAATAAAGGGAGATGTGTTTGGCAGCTCGGCGTGTTTCCCATAGGTGGGATGTTTGCACTCACAGGATGTTCCCTGAGACAGGGGACCTCTCCCATGGGCTGCTGGCAATGTAGCCACATGTGCTGGTGGGGGCCACCCAAAAACTTCCTATACGGCTCCTTGCTGACCTCCATCAATCTGTCTCTTTGGAAAATTAGGTCCAAGGTGGACTTAGATGACTGGTTATCCACACTGACCAGTGTCACCTCTGCGTTTCCTTGGACCAGTCACTCCGTCTGTACCCCTTGCCCTTTGGACTGCACTTACAGGAAGCTCTGGGGCCACGCAATCTGTCTGTCCTGTCTTACAGAATCTCACATAGTAAAGATCTTAGGTGGCATCCTCTGTACTGCAGTAATATAAACACTTTAGTATAGGACATGTCTCTGAAAATACCTAGGGCACAGCAGAGTTCTGCCTAGCAAGAAACATCTGAAATACTGACTGTGCTTGCTTTTTTGAGTTTCAGCCAGTGGGGAGTACATGGCTTTAGCAGTCTCAAGGGTTTTGCTGATATACTGTATTAGAAGTGCTGTTGGGTAAACTTTGATAGCATAAGTTTATGCCTTTCAGTGACCACAGGATGAGGGACTGTTGGGGAGTGCCTGTCCTTTGTGTATGTGGTCCATGTGAGGAACCAATGCAGAGAGGGACTCGCTCAGCCTGAGAACAGATGCCAGGGACTCTGGATCTCGGACTTTGCCCTTTTTAAACCATCAATTTTTCTCCTTCGTTGTACAGAACAATTTATAACCTACCAAGAGACACTGCGCCTGATGCTGACCAGAAGAGTTTATTCGAAAATCTTGCAAAACAAGAATGAAGACAAAACCACAGTGTGTTACAAACCAAGGTAACCCCAAGTACAGTAAAGATCTGAAAGACTGGGATCTCCCCAAGTCTCATGTGCCGAGGCTTCACAGGATGGGGGTGACGACTAGAAAGGGAGGCTGCAATGTCATAACCGCCAAGGAGATTACAGCAATAAACAATTTGTTTTGAATGGTATTACATTCAGTATTTTACAGTAAAAGCAACACAGATCATGAGACAGGAAATGCAGAGTACAAGCCCACTAACCACAAGCTTTTCCCAGCAAGAAATAATAAATTTGCACAAACCCAACAGTATCAAACTCCAAAATATTTAACGCATGTTCTCTGGCTTTCCTCTGCTGAAGTAAGAGTCGTATCAGCCATCTGATTCCCGTCTTACCTAACACAGCTCTGCTGGGTGAGACGTGACTGGATGAGGAAAATAACCTGAGGTTCACTGAAAAGCACTTGTCACAGCAGTGCCTTACCACTGGTTCACCAGCGCCTTTCCAAAAGGTAAATTTAGTAAGGATACACGGGGTGCTCAAACATATGAAGTGTCCTCACTGGCTGCAAAAATTAACAGAAGTTAAATTGCTCTAAAGTCTCTTGGTTTTGCCTCTTTCCTCCATATGGGCCATCCCTTCAGCAAGTGTAAGCTTGTGTGCTCTAGGCGACCTTAAAGGTAAAGTGTATACATACACAAAAACACATATGTATTTTTATATATGTTTATGCACATATGCAGAGCTATTTGTGCATGGGTGCATGTTTTGGAGAGACCAGTCCTCACACCTTGGAGGAGAGGTCTCCAAAGGGGACCCAGCCACCACTTGCATGAAGAATGTGTCCCCAAGACAGTCTGGCTGGCTCTTATGCCCCAATACCGCTGGTCTTTGGGGTATGAAGGGCAGAGTTATGGCCTTTCCTTGGCATAGCTGAAAAGCACAAAAAATATTGGTGGTTTTGGCTGTTCCCCAAAGACCTGTACCCTTGGTCAGACAGCCCCCCACACCGCCGCCAAGCCCACAGCTTTTACCCACAGTTTCTCCAAGCATTTTAGTTAACAAAGCTGGCCTGACCAAGAGCAAATGAAGCTCTTGTTTTTCTCTTCTTTTTTTTTGTTTTAAATTTTCTTTTATGCAATCATGCATCTGTCTGCCTCGTCCTTCCACCACAGAGATGTGGTTGCTGAATCCTGTGGTTGCCTCTCAGCACCATCTGAAGCAGCTATAGAGGACAGTGCTTTAATGACATTTTTTTTGGCCCAACCACAGCGTGGTCTCACGGGCTCCAGATGCTGAGTCCTCAGTGGTCCTTAAGAGCCCTTAAAGTAGGTGTAGGTTTGTGAACCTGCCCCATTCCCAGGTTTGTAAGAGTCCTTGTTTGTCTGTATCTCGGTGGTTTGCAGTGTGTAGCGTGAGTGCTAAGAGGAAGCACCATAAGCACTTTCTAGTGATTTGAACTTTGCTTGTAAAAAAGGAAAAAAAAGCAGCTTGCTATTGTGTGGGCTCTGCATAGGAGCATCCCACTTCACTCTAGAGCTGGTTATTATTTAAATAGGAAAGCATTCCTCAAGGGTAAAGAGATACACTTTTTCCTCACTGCCATTAGCATCAAGAGCTCAAGGAAATCTTCCACCCAATAAAAGACTAAGACTTGGGGTTTTCTCCTAATGCTGCCTGTGATCTCGTGACATCTCTTTTTCTGATACATATACAAATACACAATAGCTTCTGCATCTGTTAATGTATCCTCAAGGAACTAATCTACCCTGATATATGTGATTCGAGTCAGCATAAATCCCTTTCTACTGCACCTCTCAGCTCTCTGTCCATACCTCAGGAACCGAGCAATGACCAAGTCCATCAGCCCTATATAGGCAGATGCTGCTCAACCTTGGAGCTCTTCTACTCTTCTTGTTCAAGTGAAGGAGACTTTAGTCAGGAAAGGTTTGCACAGGAAGGGTTTGTTTGCATGGGAAGAGTTTACATCTCAAGGTTTTTTCTCTCCCTATGAGCTTTCACTTCTCTTTAAATATGACAAGGAAGCTCTGTAAACTGCTATAGCACAGATAAACCAAATCTCCTGAAAAACTTGTTTCTCCATTGGCCTTTTCAATCTATTGAGCTTTTATGTGACTTGGATGCTTTGTTTAGCTAAATATTTTTATAGCAAACATTCAGTGTATGGATGGTTGTTAGGACTGCACGTTCTGTGGGACAGGGGCTGGTTCCCTAAGGTGCACCTTGCCATGGTCAACACAATGCACAGCCATAGCAACAACATTCCTATGGCTTTTGAAGGCACAGACTGTGACTGACTTTCTCAGGTACAATAGAACTGCTGTCATCACTTGCTCCGAGAAAGAAGTTTCCAAATTCACCTTTTCTGTAAAGTCTGAAAGGAGAATGGAGGGGGTGTTGAATCCTATCACGACAATATTAGAAAGAAGATGAGTCAAACATGCCACAGGGGTTGTCCATCAAAGAGCAGAGATAAAAGTACTGAATCCCAGCAGCAAATTGTGCCTGGCAGACAGGATGAAATAATGCTGCTTGAAGGGAGTGAGGCGAAGTGTGGCTGCGCCCCGGGTGCTAGAAGTGCCTCTGTGAGCACCAGGAGAGTGAAGTCGTCTTCGCTGCCACGCTGCAGACTTTCTGTCTGACGTGGGGTGAGTCACAGACGCGCGGCTCATTGCAGGAGTGCGACTGCCTGGCTGCTGTGGAGATCAGTGCAGGTCAGGTGCCAAAGGAAAACATTAAGGATCTGAGCTTCTTCTCTCCTGTGATGCACAGATAATAATTCCTCAGTCTCTTTATATGGTGAAGTCTTTGAGGAATTAGGTGGTTGGGGCTTGAGGCTGCAGCACCTGAGACCCTCAAGTCCTGAGCTCTGGGGAGACTCCTCACTGTTATTTTGGCACAGCGATAATTAGGGAAGGCCAAAATTTGGTCTGCTGTTTATAAGGCAGGGACAGCTTCTGGTCATTGCAGATCCAGTACAAACCACTCATGCTTGAGCAGAGCAGCAGGTAAAAGCCCACATGGGTTCAGATAGTGCCCAGTGGCCCTACCTCTGCATTAACACCAAGGAAAGGGAGCTCTGCATTCAAATGGGGTTGCCAGATTCTTGGTGGGGCAGCCTTTGGGTTCCCCCATCACAGAAGGACAGGGAAAACCACACCATTTGGGCAATCCTACCACCAGTGTCTGCAGGGCGAGCTCTGTGGCCAAGGACTGGCCAGCCAATCCTGGAAGAAGCTGCCTATAGCTGTGAAATTAATTTTTTAACCAAGAAACAAGGTTTCCTTTCCTGTAACCTCAGACTTATGAGTCAGCACTTCACAGGTCAATTATTTACAACAAAAAGCAAGAAAAGCAATTTTAAGATTTTGTAGCATGGAGGGAAATTAAAGGAGAGCTATTGCCCACAACAGTGCTAAGTTAAATGCATTCCTTCTCTCTGCTTTCCAGGTTCCTAAGAAATTGTCTTTATTTTGGTATTGTCTTTTGTGTGTAGCAACTCCAGGCCTAGAAATTTATGTTCAGCCTCAAGGTCAAAGCAAAGGAAATACATTTCACAGCTAGGAAAACTAGGGCACAGACAGCTGAAATAGCTTAGCTATGTCTTTAATTCCCCGTACTGGCTGTATCATGATCCTACTCAAAAGCAGCATGTGTGCACTCCTTCTTAGGAGACGCAGGAATTCAAGGAAGAGTACAAATCCCATTTGTGCAATAAGCCTAGAGGCTCTCATTTATGCACCCTTTGGTAACGCGTGCTCGGCTCTAGACGGTAAATGAAAATTGCTTTGAGTCACAAGGAAAATCCATGCAACCCACAACCTCAGTGTCTAACAGCGCTGGTGATCGGTGCTGGCTGAAGTCAGGAGGCTGACATGGCCTTCTTCAAGTGACAAAGTGATCTCTAATGTCCTAATGTCTTTTCCAGGCTCTGCAGGCCATTGGCCACCACAATGATGTTGTGAGGTGGTGGGAAAGGACGCAGGAAGCTCTTATGAGGAGCATGCTGGGACAAGGAAGCAAACAAGATGAGCTGTTAATGAAAGACAAAAAGCCCAGAAATCCCTCAGAATATGTGGGGAGTTTTCTGGTGAGTAATACCAACGTTTTATATTCCTGCTCCACATAAGCTCCTCTCATCCTGCTGTGATTTACAAACCAGCGCAGTCCTGTGGAGTCGCTCACTGAGAGATTAAGTAAATGACACTTCTCCTGCAGGGAAGACAAGGGTTCAGCATTTGCCCCAGACACCTGTGTGCTGAGACCTCCTGAGGAAAGCTGTGCTAAAGGGAAAAGCCATTATGGCCCTAAGTGAGAATGTGAAACACCTGTGTGTTATGCCCAGCAAGAAGAGTATCCATCCCCCCTGTCCTCTCACCACCCAGCTGGCAGCAATCTGCATGCAAATACACTGGTAGCCAAAAACTATATGAGGGATTAGGTTACAGGCACCTTTTTTTCCTCCTCTTCCTCCAACCTTGGGTTGTTTGGGCAGTGCTGGGCACTGTGGGGTGGACAAGGAAGTGCCTGCCCCATCTTGTTTGGAGTGATCCGGCCGGTTCAAGTAAGTAGGGCGGGTGAAAGTGTTTGTTGTGATGAGCTGGCCAGTGGCTCTTGCACAGGCCACCTCACTAGAGAGCCGTGAGTGATATCTGTAAACACATTTCATGCAAACATGGTTATCCTTGGCAGCTCCAGTGAAAAAAAAGCTGCAGCTTAAACGAGCGTCTGGTTCCTCAGCCTTTCCTGTGCTATGATCTCATGCTACAATGTGAGCAAACTTCCTATCTGTGAAGAAGGGAAGCAGAGAAGCCTCTGGGGAGCTGAGGTGGATTTTCCCTCCTTCCCATCAGGTGCTACTTTTAGCGCAGGGCTCTGGTACATCCAGGGGCCTAGGCTGGGGTTAAATGGGGGCTCCCTGCAGCCCCACTGATGAGATGCTGGCTCTCTGTGCCTCTTGCTGCATTGCCGTTGTGTCTTGGCCTTTTTGGGGTTCTGCTGCCTGCTTTCGGACCCTGCCCCAGCACGACTGGATCCCGTTGGAGAGCACGGAGAGAGGGAAGCGTGTCCAAAACCAGGCTCCAAGAGGCAAGGGGCTGGTGCTGCTATGGAGGGGTTGTGCTGAGCAAACTGTTCTGGCAAGCTGCTTTGCCCCTTTTTCCCCAAAAAGATTTGGGACTTTTACTATGCTCAGGGGCACCCCTACAGCAGTACAGGCATTCAGGAGCTAGGGATGGGTCTTGTGTGCTTGCAAACAGCAGGGACCCTAGGAGGGCCCACAGCTGGGCATAGCAAATGGGTGAGTTTCACACTGTCCTGGTCTGGTGCCGGTCACTGACTTTAGGAGCAGCAGAGACCTGTGCAGATACCTTTGGGATCCAGGTGCTTGTTTCAATAGCATGGCTGTGTTTGGATTTGTGCTTGTTGTGGTTTTTTCTTTTTTTTTTTAGAGGTGTAGTGGATTAGTCCTGGTTTGTGCAGTTGTTGTACCATGTTCTGTTTTTGTGTTGTAAGGGGCTTGGCAATGGTGTCAGGAGGCACGCTCCTTAAATACTATTATTATTTATACTCACCGTACAAGCTGCACCAAATGAGCACCAGGCATTTTCAGAAATTGCTATTGATTGGGCAACCACGTTTACAAAGCTAATCAATAAGTTCCCCCCACCATATATTTATTTGTGATACAACTGCTCTCTTTCGTGTTCCTCAAGTGCTTTCCAGAGCTTGTAATTTGTCCAGTGTAAATAGCTGATTTCATCCTTTTTCCTGGGGAAAAAATAGCCCTGCTATTATAACGCAATGCGTTTTCTGGTGAGGGAGGTGTATGTGTCTTCCTGCCTTTAGGGTGGGTAATCTCGCCCTTCACAGGAAGAAGATGAAGGGATGGGAAAGAGCCTTGTTGCTTCCTGAACACCAGAGTTACCGAAGTCTCCTGTGGATTTTTGTCCTTTGGCCTTTTCATCCTACTTCTGTTTCAAACATAATAACCCCAGCTCTTTTCATACTGCTCTTCCTGTGAGTTTGTGACACAGAAGATAACATCATGCTGTGGCTGGGACAGAGCTGTGCAAGCTGGATAGCCAGGACACACGTGCTGTTTGGCAAGGCGGTCATTTCCCAAGGGTTGTGCTCCATGCGCCTTTCCACAGCAGGGAACTCATCTGGGTCTCCTCCATGGTTCTTCCAAACCCTGTGGAAACCTCTTTGTTGGCGACATTTTGACCTCTCTTTCAAACGTGACCGAGTTGAGTCAAAAGGCTCAAAAGTTCTCGAGAAGGATGGATGACTGAAGGATCATCTGAGTGTCAGCTCAAAGATAATCAGCTGTGTGGATGGCTGAATTGCCAAAGTATTTAGACTTCTACTTAGGTTTCAAATTAAGAAGAATTTGGGTAGCTTCCTTTTCTGGCCACAAATTACTTTTTTTTGGTTTTCATTTATGCTGACTCTGCAGTACTGCATTGCCTATGGTGAGGAAGAGAAAGCACACAAAGCTCTTCTGAAGGATTTCCCCACAAACTGGAAGCACCACAATTTTGCAAGACCTTCTTGTGTAGTATGGGACTATGACTAAAAAGATGTTGGCTTTTCTTGCTCCACTATGACTGACTGTGCCCTCTGTGAACTTAAATATGTGAATGCCCCCACCTCTGTTCTCCTTTAAGGAGAAACAGACCCACATTGATTTTCGAAACCCAATGGATCTCACATTTCTCTCTGGAATTTCCCACTTTGATCTGTACAGTCACCACAATTGGCCCCATTTTGGACATGTTTAAACTTCCCTCTCACACACAGATTGGCTACTGGATCCAGGATGGGATTTAAATCGACAGGCTTACATGTTGGCAATATTTTTCCAAGATTTTGAGAGATTTCTGGCCATAATTCTAAGAAAGGCCAAAACCAAGGTAGTACAGAAGGTGGTGTGCAAGAGTGTTAATTATTACTGAAATAATAATACTGATCTCTTCATTGTATTCCTTCAGAAATTTTAGAACCTGTTGACCATCTTCAGCCAACATAAGCAGGGAAGCAGAAACCCAAATAATCTTATTAACTAAAAGCTTCTTAAAAGTCAATGATTGGCCAGTAGCATGCCCTGTATACAAGGTTCTGGGAGTTTTCATGTGTTTTAGATACTGCTTGGCCAGCAGGACGACTGTTCAGCTGGAGGACAAATAGCCTGAAATAAGCCACAGTAAATGCAGCTTCTTTTCCAGTTGGTAGTGACAGACTTGGGAAGGAGCTGTGTGTACTGGGAAGGGGGAGGGTTTTGAGGATGCCATTGGTACTGGGCTGGGAAAGACATGGAACAGCTTGGATGATAAAATACAGGTCTATGATGAAATGTGTGGTTTCTCATTCTGAAAGCTCTTATTGCACACTTTCATCAGGTTTTTAAACATCACAAAGTGGCTTGCTTTGGCACTAGGTACAGTATAATGGCATGTCTTGAAAGTCCAATTGACCTGTGTATAATCAATGCTTCTATTTAATATATAAAGGCTTGCAGCCAGTGGAGCTAAGCTCCTATAACCTGCACATTTGTCTTCCGACTTTGTCTGAGATTACTTTAATTCAAGGCTCTAGAAACAATTACAATTAGCTCCTATTCTTTCCTTCTGCTCCTCTGTATGCTCAGTTGCTTGTCCACACCCTCAGCTTCTTGGGTCATTGACTCAGACATTTAAATGGAAAAATACTCAGCAGAAGTTTATTGCAGTGAACAGATGTAAAGAGGGTCTCTGTAAATACCTTGGTTCTTTGTATGCAGCTGGGTTCCCCTTTGTTTACTTGACTTCCCCAGTTATTTTCAAGCCACTAAGGTCATTGCTAGTTAATAGTTGGCTAGAAATCAATAGACAGAGAGATGGTTAAAGATAAGTTTTAATAATGGGTGTAATCAAGTTCTACCAACTTTTATCTCTCTGCTGCTGCCAGTGGTGGGTGGTTTTTGTGCAGTGACTCCATTCATCCTCCAGCTGTACAAACTCCAAGCAGGGTTTTTATCTTTGTAAAATAAAAAGTAAAAGCTATCATAGCCCACCCTGATGCCTAGGGCGAGGGCTCTGCTGCAGGAGAGCTGAGCCCATGTGTGTTCAATGCCTTCCAGCAGTTTCAACAGGTTTTTCATCCCATGTTCACTGTTTTCCTGAGAAAACACAGCTTCAAGACATGGAGTCAGCCAGAGATGAAGCACTGTTGTCTCTTGACTGCTCTCTGAACAAATGGGGACATCTCAAAGTCTCAAGGAGCATTGCTAGTAAGTTCAGTTGTTAAGTGGCCTCTGCACCATTTAATTGAGCATTATGTTGAAGTTAGGTTTTAAAAGAGCTAAGCTGCTTCTTGGAAGAGAAAACATTGCACTATGATTTATGCCTTCAAGCTCTAGGTTTGCTTGGTTTGGAGTGAGTGCAGGGCACTGCAAAAGCCTAATAGTTATCTCCTGCCAGTTGGACTTACCACACACAAAGGCAGAACTCACGAATATCTCTGGTGTTGAGTGATCGCTTGAACAACTGTGTTCAAAGTGTGCTGGAGACAAGGGCTGCTGCTGGGCTTTGGATCAGGTGCTGCATGATGCTGCTTGTGCTGGTGGTTCCCTGGCTGCCCACAGTTCACCTGGCGATCCCGTGCCTGGCACCAGGTTCTCTTCCCGAGGGTTTTGCAGAAGGTTGTTGAGCTGTGATGCAATGGCATCCCGTCCTGCTGCAGCAGATTGACCCAAAAAGGTACGGCTGGCACTTCCATGCATGCTCGAGCAAGTGACAGTCTTAGACACTTCATCTATAGCCTTGCCAGATGTTTTCACACATGTGGCTGGCCATGGAGATGGCTTGGCCTTGGAGTGCCTGCCATGAATTTGAGGGACTTGTAATTGGTTCCTTGTTTTGTCCCAGACTTCATCTTCTGCCTTAGGCAAGTTACGTCAGTGCCGTGACTCAGTTCCCTAGCAGTACAATGGAAATAGCAACGTTGCCCTAACTTGTGGGGTTATTGTGATGGTAAACACCTCTAAGACTGCAAAATACTGTGCTTCTATGATCAAGACAGCCACGTCAGCATCTACTATATGAAAAGTGAATTGACCTCTTGTATCTGCTGAATGGTTTGACTTGAGGAAAGGTTTCAGAAGTATTGAATCTGCCCAAAGGTGTGGGAAGGGACAGGGACCATATGAGTGCTCAGGACCTCCTCCTGTGAAAACATGGACACCTTCTGAAGGTCTTGCTAAACTGGCACCAGAAGCACCAGGCACCTGAGGTTCCCCTGTTGTAAAAGCTCTGTCCAGGCTATGAATTGGGGAAATTAGTTCAGTCTTTGAATTCGGGGCTATGATTTTGGTCTGCAAGTGAGACCGTGCTGCAGGGCATCATTAACCAGCCAAAACTACCTGTCTGGGGATTATCTAGAGCCTGCAAATGTTTGCAGCTTCTCCAGGTTAGAGATGCCCAACTCAAATGAGTTACCAGGAACTTGGAAAGCTTGCAATCTCCTTATATGCACCACATCTCTAGAGGAGCTTCACCTTCCTGCCATCTCCACTCCTCCCTCCTTTCTGCAAGGGTTGGTCTGCTTGGAGAAAGAGGTGATCTCTTGGCCAGCAGCATTGCTTTTCAATCCATCGCAGGCAATTTGTTATAAATCCTGCTGGAGACACATGTTCTGAATGATCCTACTAGTAACCTCTGAGTAACCTCATGAGGTATTACATGAATGAGAAGTGGCACAAGAAAGAATGGTAGAAGATCTTGTGTGGGTGGGTTGGACATCCAGACAGCATATGGAGTCCGTTTTCATTATGAGCCATAAATGAAAACAGTTCACATGTAGAGTATTTTACACTTTTATGTAAATGTAGTATGTAGTTTCCAAATTAATAGGTAGAAGCTGAGTTACTAGTCAGTTCTGTTACTAGTGTGCAGTAAAAGGACACCTCGGTGGATTCAGGGCGGTCACGTTTTGATGCTTAACCTGGGATGCAGCGTATCTCTGCAGTGGCATTATCAAGCACACCAGCTCATTGCCCTGTCTAGGAACTATTTCCTTATTGGTCCTTCACTTGCAAATAATTTCCAATCCACTTTAGGAGGTAAAATCTCTGCATTTATGCTCTCAGTAATGCATTAGAAGAAGAAAATGTCTTGCCCCAGTTTTATCAGCCCCTCTTCTCTATGGATTTTGGCCGCAGAGCAGTGAAATTGAAATAAAGCTGAGAATCTGTTCCTGCTTTCAGTGGGCAAATCGCATACTATCCCTCAACCAACCTGTTAAATAGAATTTAATTCCTCCTGACCCATCTTCTGGGGCTCTTTGGTTGTCTGTGAGGATCAGCAGGTAAGTGCATGGTGCTTGTGGTGAAGAAAAGTGTGTAAATCTGTATGTGCTTGGTACCCTTGCCTCTGTGCTGTGTGAATAGTGAGTGACCTGTGGCACCTGGCACAGGGCCTCACCTGAAACCCAAACCTTTGTGGGGCTGATAAGCCAAGCCATGTAATGAGAAAGGAACATTCTCCCTTGTGTGTGTCCTTGAATGTGATCAAAAGCAATGTCAGCTTGTCCAAAGGCAGGCTGGATTTGTTTGAAAAGAGTGGGGGGGAAGAAAGAAAAACCTCTATTTTTTTAATACTGAGCAAACAAAGTGAGGTTTTGGATGTTTGGGGATTAGGACTCAGGATCTGTAAGCCTTAGGCTCTCGGTTGTTTTGAATAAGGCCAAGGTCACAAATGACTTGAAGTTGTGGTCGTGTTGCTTTGCATGAAAAGCTGGTTGGAGTTTGTGAACGAGCAGTAAATTTGTCGCAAAACTGCTTCTGTAAGGCCCAGCCTATTTGCTTCCTAGTGTCAGGTATAGTGTGAGTTTCAGTCAAGAGAAGAAAAAGGTTGTTGACATCAAACATTTTACAACAGCTTGCAGACAGCATTTTGACTTCTGTTTCAAAAGGCTATTTCCTATGTGCAGAACTTCTGTTTGAAAGTCTGGAAAGGAGGGGAGAGCAAAGTTAAATAACTCCAACCCCAGAATTTTGCTTGTCAAATTGAATGTTTAGGACAGACCCTGAAGTACATTTCCCATGCATCTTTGTCTTGCTAGAATGGTGTGTTTTCCACTTGACTGTCAAGGAGGTGAAGAAAAGTAAAATCTTCCTTGTATTCCCAGCCTCAATCAGAGTATCAGGTAGGAGATCGCACAGGGGTTTTGGGCTCATTATTTTGGGTGCAGCACAGGCAAGGAGCAAAAACAACCTTCCCCTCCCTGGTGAATGCCTGAACAGGAATCAGACAGGATGCAACAAGTGGACAGAACGCAAACGGGAGCGTTGGAGGAGGATGAAATGAGGAGGAAGCCGTGCCTTGCCATGGGCCAGCCCGCTGCCAGATGGGTGTGAGGGGCCAGCGTGTGGCACAGAGGTGTCTTAGGGAGCTATGGGAAAGGCACTGCTCTGCCTGTTGATGTGAATTTTGAAGCCCACATGGTTAGAAAAAAGTCTCTGCTGTTCTTGGCATTAATCTCTAGTAGTTTCATCAACAAGACCTGAATGTGAATGTTGTCACGGGAGTTTCTGCTTTCTTCACTGTCTCAGTGCTATAAGTCAGGCCCGAAGCTCGTTGATGTTGTCTGGGCCCCCTGCCAAGGCCCATGTAGGAGCTGGCAGAGGGGCAGGGGGCTTTCTCTCCTGGGCAGTCAACCCAAAAGCTTTTCATTTCAGAAAATGTCAGTTAACAGATTGAAGATGCTCAAAAATGCTAACTGCTTGTGGTTCCTGGTGTCTGTGAATCAGAGCTGTGGGTGCTCAGGTCATGATGTGAATAAACATCACAGTAAGATCCCTGGTAGCAGCCAAATGTTTAAGCGCTTTGCAACCCAATGGACACTCACAAAGATGATCTTTCAGTGAAGGGCTGAACCCGAGATGCAGTTCTGAAATTCTGCCTGGATTCCCCAATTCTCAAAGCAGCTCCAGGAAGCCACATACAAACTGATTTTCCAGCTCAGTGGGGCAATCTAGAGCAGAAAGGGCTGCTCTGGACAGCTGGAGATCAAATAATGGTTCAGCATTTCTTTCAGTGTAACCAACAGCCACTGGATAGGCATCAACTAAGTATGGTCATGATCCAGCAGCTGGTTCACAGCTATTCTACCAAGGGGGACTAATATAATTTGCTCCTTGGTGCTGTTCAGGTCTAGACCCTCTTGGTGGATTGCTCCTAAAGAGAAGAGAATTGCTACTAAAGCTAAAGTAGAATGTTATTTGCTAACCATAGAGTCTTGGGCTGCTCAATAGGAGAAAGTTTCTAACTCTTAGATTTTTGAAATTCCTTCCCAGAAGGAGCAATGAATGCAAGGAAGTCCTTCCCGACAAACTTCAGAATTTGTTACATTCACAAGAGAAGGTCTGCAATATCAAGAGATTAAATGTACTGATCCAGGAGTCTTTCCAACCTCCTATTCCAGTTGTGGTGATCTTGTGATAGTAGCTCTTGTTATAAAGAAAACTGGACTAAAACTTCACCTCCTTGGCATCATCTTTAGTCTATTCCCATCCCTAACCAAGCTATTAACTTGCAGAATCAGTTATTAAAGGCACCTGTGACCCCATACAAACCTCCAGAGCCAACTGCCTTCCTACTTCTCCTTTCTGATCTGATTTGAGGTCAAGATCTGAATATGCTTCAGCACTCCAGTCCAATTAAAAAATTCAATTTGTGTTTAAAATTTGTTTGGGGGTCTTTAATCCCCTGGCAGCAGATTCCTCCCTTCCTTGCAAAGTCGTAGGGAAGAGCACATTCAGTGTTATTAAATGAGTCGCCAAACTGGCCTCATGGCTTAGCGGGCTTATGTGGAGCTTTCTGCGCTCAATGGAGCGTGGTGGGACACCCAGCACTGTCTGCCAGGTCAGGAGTCGAACCAGTGCTATCTGAGTAATATTATCCAGGATGCCTGGGGACAGAGGAAATTAAAAGTCACTAACGCTTGCTGCCCTGAGCCAAGACTCAATTGCAGAAGCACCTGCAGCATTGGCCTGCACACTCACTGCTTTTTTTTTTATTCCCTTGATTGACTCTTCAATGTGTTTTTATTTCCAAGCCAGTGGATGGCATAAGGCTGGCGATGCATGGCTGAAATAGTTAGGGATGAGGCAGAACGGGGTGCTGCTGCTGTGCAAAAGGGCTTGAGGATGCTGTTGGGAGAGAGGGAGAAGAGAGATGGGGAATGAGCAGCTCTTTCACGTTTGGGTTGTGGTCTCTTCTGAGCCCATAGGAAAAAATATACATGTAGGTGATGGCCTTTGCAGCATGACAGGAGGGGTGAAAAGACAAAGGCAGGCTAAAGCTATTCCAAAATTTTCATAAAAGGGCTTTGTCCAAGGAAAATCTGGGGTTTCAACTGACCAGAATTTCCCTCTTTACTGAGAGAAACATCTGCTATCAAATTCCCCCTTCTTTTACTTGGCAGTTAAACTAATAGAAATAGTTTTGGATCAAATGAAGCATTCACTTTTTGCAGGTTTTTTTTTGAAAGAGAATAAAAAGTTTCTTTTTTCAAGAGATTGGAGCAGAAATGTGAAATATCAAGGTGAGCTGAAAGTTCTGAAAAAAAAATTTCAGTTTGACTCAAAAGAAAACCTTCAGATTATTCTGAACTGCCAGTGAACCAAAAAATCAGTCATTTGCACTAATGATAAGTAACTGGCAGGTTGTTTTGCCTGTCAAATTCTGTGTCTTGTGGAGTGAGCACATTGTTGTCTGCTGACATGATCTACTGAGCTGTTAAAATATCAAATCCAGCTCCTCTTTGCTGGCAGGTGCAGGGGACTTATTTTCTCCTGTTGGGACCATGGGCATCAGGGGCCCTGATCACAGTCTTTGACATCAGAAACTGCCAAGAAATACCCTAAATTTTCCTCCCAGTAGTGATACTGAGATGGTCAAGGCAATAATCACTGATTATCTGGGTGGCAGTGGCATCTGCAGACAGCTGCCTGTGTCAGAGCAGGACACAACACCCTAGTGTCCCAGTGGGGAAGATGGATAAGATAGGGAGAGAGAGGTAGTAATTGGGCTTTCCTCAACCTTCTGCTAAAGGTGGGAGTTACCTACCACCACAAACAAGGGCAAATAACAGAAATCAGCTGGGCCCTTCACTAGGATAAAGAAAAATAATAAGGCAGAAAAAAACCAGAGCTGCTAGAGGGATAGGATGTGGCATGAGAATGCATTGACACTGTTATCTTGCAGGAACCCAGGCTGAATGGCCAGGAAAGAAGAGGGGAATCAGAATTTGTAATTTTATGGTAAGTGTACCAGGTGTCCAGGGACTTGCAGAGGGTGAGGCGGTGTTTGAGCTAGAAGAAAGTTCTGCTGGGAAACCGTGTGAGGGCTTGGGTTTCATCTGAGGTGCATCTGATGGCTGTGGTTAAGGCAGAAATCTGGTAGCTAAATCAAATCAGAGTTTAGAGGTGAGAGGGAAATGAGCTGCCAGTGTGGGGCTGGACCTCTCATCTTCATGTCATTCCTCCTGTCCACAGGACTGGCCCAAAATGCAGAAGATGAGGTGGCTTTTGTTCTAAATGCTTTAGTGTTTGGGTTGTGTCTGGTGATTTAGTGTTTTAGTTCTGTTAGACCATGTAGATGTGCTGTCCTAAGAAAAGGAGTCAATCTAGTGAGTGTGGCATGAACAGGGGCCAGGTCTGGCTCTGCCTGCAGCTTGCTGTGATCCTGGCACATAGTGTGGATGAAAAGTAAAACTCAGTAACTACATGCACCCCTCCACAGGGAGCTGGAAGTCTCACCTAAATGTGACTTAGCTCGCAGATAACATCAAGCCATGGTACAAGTAAACTCCACTCCAGAAGCTTAAACTGGTCTCTGCGTAGCAGAGCAAAGTAACATGTGGTGCTGTGCATCTATTACCCACTTGAAAAAAAAAAAAGAATTTCTTTCATTTTCCTTCCTTTTCTTACCTTTATTCTCTGAGACATGAGGTGCCAGGGTCCATCAGTGTCCACCAAAGCCAGGGTCAGAGAAGAAGGGAACACAAGGCTCAAGGTGCTGACCAGTGCCAGCTATGGGTACTGCGTGCTCCATCAGCCTTTCACAGACAGTTTGCACCATCTCAGGAAGCAGCAGCTGCTGACCATGCAGGACTTGGGTAGCAATTTTTGGGAGGGAAAGGAGTAAACTATCTGTAGCAGTCAATTAATTTATGACATCCAGGGTAATGTATGTGACGGGTCACAAAAACCTCTGGTAGCATCTGATCAGCATCCCGTATCTTCAAATAATAGACTCCGCCCTGGAAACCAGATTAGAGGATGTAATTTGGCATCACCAGGCAGAGGATAAGTCAGGATCACCAGACCTTTTTCTCATCTCGTAACCTGTGTGCTATTTCTGCAGAAATAAGGTGAATAGGTCAGTTTGGATGGGGTGATAACTTTTTCCATAAACCTCACCGAGCGTAAAAGAGATTGCCTACAAAGCAACAGGAATGGGTTAAACCCTAGCACGGGGAGGCACAACATCTCCACTGGACAAAAAAAAGGTTATGCTCTTTCATTTTTAGCTTTTCTTTATGGAAGTCACAGGACTCTGTTTATATTGAACAAGGCAAAGCCAAACCAAGATCAACATCTCCTTGATTTTCGCTTTGCATGTTAAGCACTGCATATTTACCCCTTGCCACCTAATTTGTGAATTTGCCAGGAATAAAAACATCCTTTTAAACTAGCCAAAGACAGCAAAATATGACTACAGCTAGATCATTATCTAATGCATGGTTGTGATGTACTGAGGGTGGTTTTGTTAAATCTGATGAAGTATAAAAATGCAGCTAGACAGAGCAGATTAAAAAAAAATAAAGTTTTTATCTTCTCCAAAAGCTGATTGTTGGTAGAAATTAAACTGGAAAGTTTCAGATTAAAAAAAACAACCATCCCATGTTTCTGTCCAAAAGCTATCACAAAATAATACCCAGTGATTTTCCTAAGTTATACTGGACAGGATAAACCACATAGAGAATGGGTACTCCAGGATAAAAATAAAGTTTTTATCTTCTCCAAAAGCTGATTGTTGGTAGAAATTAAACTGGAAAGTTTCAGATTAAAAAAAACAACCATCCCATGTTTCTGTCCAAAAGCTATCACAAAATAATACCCAGTGATTTTCCTAAGTTAACATTGGACAGGATAAACCACATAAAGAATGGGTGCTCCAGGATAGAAATCAGCTACCCCCGACCAGTGTCACCCACAATAATGGCTTGAATGACACTTGGGCCCCAGGAGGTTGTTGGCCAAAGACCGCTGACTTGAAGGGTTGGTTGAGGTGTTGGTCAACAGGTTTGGTGGCTTGGGAAGAGGTGAAGAGAGACCCCTGTTCTCTAATGTCCATGCAAGCCGGGTCCTGCACTTCAGTTGCAATAACCCCCTGCAGTGTTATAGGCTTGGAGAAGAGTGTCTAGAAAGCTGCCAGGCAGAGAAGGACCTGTGGGTGCTGGTTGACAGCAACTGAACAGGAGCCAGCAACGTGCCCAGGTGGCCACGAAGGCCAACAACAGTGAAAAATTCTCATGAGCAGCCTCTGGAGTGCCCCATTTGCTCACAGAGAGGACCCTTGGCACTGGTGAGGCCGCACCTCGAGTCCTGTGTTCAGTTTTGAGCCCCTCACTCCCAGAAGGACATTGAGGGGCTGGAGCGTGGCCAGAGAAGGGCAATGGAGCTGGGGAGGGATCTGGAGAAAAAGAATGATGGGGAGCGGCTGAGGGAGCTGGGGTTGTTTAGTTTGGAGAAGGGAGAGGAGACCTTATCGCCCTCTACAGCTCCTGAAAGGAGGGTGTAGAGAGGTGGGTGTTGGTCTCTTCTTCCATGTAACCAATGATAGGACGAGAGGAAATGGCTTCAAGTTACACCAGGGGAGGGTTAGATTGGATATGAGGAAAAATGTCTTTACTGAAAGAGTGGTCAAGCACTGGAAGGGGCTGCTCAGGGCAGTGGTGGAGTCCCCATCCCTGGAGGTGTTCAAGACGCGCATGGATGTGGCACTTGGGAACATGGTTTAGTGGCCATGGTGGGGTTGGGTTGGCGTTGGACTGGATGATCTTGGAGGTCTCTTCCAACCTCAATGATTTTGTGATTCTATGATTCTAAGCCAAAGTCTTTCCTCCAGGGACAAAGGAGGAGTGAGAGGTCAGCATGGGGTGGTAGTGGTGCATGAGCTGTTGCATGCAGGCTTCAAGACTTTTTTGAGGGATGCAGTTGGTCTGATTTGCCCCAGGTTGTCTGTCTCAATGGTAGCACAGCCATATGTGAAAGAGAAGTTATTTTGCTCCTAGAAATAACTTGGTAACTAACAGCAGGCTTTGAAGATAAATCCAAGTCTTTATGAGAAATGCTGCAAAAAGTGCTTTTTGTACAGCTTTCGGTTTTAACGATCTAGGAGGAACTCCAGCTTTCTCTCCATGCTTGCACCTTGCCGTTCCTCAAAGCCCTATGTTCAACAGGAAAAAAGAAATAGAGAAAAAAAAAGAGTATTCTCATCACAGATCTCAGACTGTCATAATATTATCGTATTTTTTTCCCAGATATCAGACAATGCAGCTATTGGTACATCAGTGCACCAAATTGGGAAAAACTGAAGTTGGCCCTGCCTCAGCTTCCCCATTTGTAGAACAGAAATCATTACGGTTTTCTTCTGTGTTCCAAGCCTCTTTGAAAGCTGGACAGTGATGCTGAGATGATGTTTTAATAAGTAAGCAATGAAAATATATGTAAACAAAGTAAAAGAGTGTAAAAATGAAGCAAAGGACACTTCTACATTCTACCTGGTTTGCAAGCTGAAGGAGGAGGAAATTCTACTTACAGCTAAAATTGTAGGATGAGTTCAGCTGCATTATTAGCCATCCGAAAATCCAGCCCAGCAAGAGGAAGCCAGCCTTCCTACGCGTCACTGTCAGGGAGCTATTGAATTCACTCGAGCGTGGTGTTAATGAATTAACTCTGGATTTGTTCAGGTTTTCTTTATTTTTGTATGTAAGCTCTCAGAAAAAGAGTGTGCAGGATTTTCAGGGCTGTTAAAGCAGCAAGTGGCGTCAATCCAGACCTTGTCTTCCTGCCTACTTGATGCGCAATGGAAGTTAATGAGGTTAACTGGAAATATTAATTGTCCTACACTGCTTGCTGTCTATGCTTGCTCTGGAAAATTCATGTGTAGCTGCAGCTGAAAACTCACCAAAAAGTGCTTTAACATAGGAAAGGGGCAACATTTGGCCGAGTAATATCATAATGCAGGTGGCTGAGAAATCACTCACTCAATTATATGCATGAGGGGGACTCTAAGAGCAACATTTGGAGCTTTATGGGCAACATAAAAGGAGAGAGAATGAGGTTTTTATATCACTGCACTCAGTTGTAGAAGAAGCAGGAGGTTGTTTCCCACCCCTTTGCATATGCTTGGGCTGTGCAGAGAAAATGAAAATGAATGTCTGCTTGGAGATCTGGCACGACACCTGGGA
Organism: Mesitornis unicolor; assembly: GCF_000695765.1. Classification (NCBI taxonomy): domain Eukaryota; kingdom Metazoa; phylum Chordata; class Aves; order Mesitornithiformes; family Mesitornithidae; genus Mesitornis; species Mesitornis unicolor. The sequence goes on along the minus strand of NW_010185288.1, from coordinate 36,826 downwards.
AGGATGGGCTGGAGCTGTTCCAGAGCCCCCCTGCACACACCCTGCTACATCCCCCGTTGTACAGGGGATTTCTTGTGTTTAGGACTGGGCAATGTCAAAACAAAAGCCATGTGCTAAAAATAAAAACCTTGGCTCTTTCACTAGCAGTGAACTCTCAAAGCAAAGAGAAGTTTTCAGAAAAAATATGATCATAATTAATTGCTGCTTTTCTTGTCCCTTGGCAGTTAGAGCAAGTGAAGTAAGAGCGTCTCCCGGCACGCACAGATCCTGCCATTTTATCATCCCTCTTCTCTCTCCCATAGGGACCTTGGCCCTGGAATATAGGGGGTGAATATCTTTATTAAATTTCTTCTCTAAGGCTTATGGTGGCTGAGGGCAAACACATGGATAAGGTTACAACAGCTGCCAGTGCAAAGTATTTGTATTTTCCTTTATTTCAAATTCTTCTAGTACTGTAACCCATGGTTTTTGTGAGGCTGGGGCTGACAATACTGTGGCTCTGATAATGCAATGTTTGTGACTATCTGTTCCTCCAGGCATACCAGCACCTAAACTGTCCCCATCCCTTCTTCCTCCTGCCAATGAGAGGAAAAAAACATTTCTGTTGGTAAGGATAGTTCTTTTAATCTGTTTAGGGAAGAGCCATCCACTAGCTCAGTGCTCTCTTTGCATTTCTAACACAGAAATGCGTATTTTATTTTTATATTAAACAAAATACAAAACTGCCACAAATACCTTCATTCTTTTTTTTTTTCCTTGCTGTAAAGCTTGACATCTGGGCCTGTAACAGCTCATCAGTGGATCTGTGAGATGAAGCGAATGACATTTCTATATAGAGCACTGGCTGCTGCAGAAATCAGATGGTGAAATGAGACTGCAAAGAATTTGGTATTGAGTGATGATCTTAATCCAAGGATCTCAGAGCACAGCAATCCCCACTTTGCTGACACAGATGATGGGGACAGAGCCTGCACAGCAAAATTTGCCTCACAGTAGGGCATCTCTGGAGACCTGTGCACAGAGCAGCAGCACTCTGGAGCAGGCAGCGCATCTCTGTTTTATAGAGCTCTTTGTTATCGGTCTTTGATCCTAGTGTGGACAGAAGTACATCTGCAAATGGCTGTACATGAAACATTCATCCCTTGCCATGCATGCAACCCACTCAATGTTTTCTTGCTTCATTGCCTTGGAAGATCTGCTGCTGAGTTGCTCTTCGCCTCCCTTCACACATGCAATTTGAGCTGTGCTCTGTATAAACATTGCTCCTGGGTGTTAAAACATGGGGACAAGGCAGCATCCCTGCTCTGTCCTGATCTGGGCACCGCTGCTCCAGGAAAAAAAAAGGCTGGAGGGCAGCTTCCCAGAAGAGCTACTGGGACTACACAGTCAAACCAAAACCCAGCACCGCGAAGCAGTCTTCAGATGGAGCTGTGTTTGAACTCCTTGGAGGTGTTTGCTCCCAGAAACCTGAGTTTGTTCCCCCGTCCCCTCCGCGTCGTGGCTGGCTCCGGCCCGCCCGGCTGAGCTCTCCCCGCCGCTGGTGCTGAACGCCGGCCCCGCCGCGCCGCGCTCCTCCGCTGCCGGAGCAGAAACGGCCGTTTTCCCAGGATAGCTCCTTGGCCGGATCAGAAACACTCGTCTCTTGCATTAAAAGGGAGTTTTATTCCCGACTGTAACACTTTCGTTGCAGAGGGACAGGGACAAAACAAGGACCGGGGTTCATTTCCTTGTGCTTGTGGACAAACTGGGGTTTCGGAGAGTAGAGGGGTGCTGCTCTCGATGTTGCTCCATTTTGAGCAGTTGGTCCCCTGCAAGTGCCCAGCAGTGGGGTTATACTCTTGCTGTTGCCTTTCCCAAGGGATTTGCAGTGGCAATTCCAAGCTCTTCATATCTGTGTGCCAGTCTCTGCCATGGGAATGGCAGGAAGGGATGGGACACACAGTAAAGTGCACTTCTTCTGAGTACCAGTGATCGTTATGTTGAAAGGCGCCAAGATATCCTGATTGTCCCCAGTTCCAGCACCTCTGTGGTCCTGACATTCCTGAATTATGCCCAAATCTACCACTTCTTTTAATCTTTGGAGTAGCTAGGCGCTGCCAGATGAATTCTGCCCATGATGATGTGATCCTTAAACCTCGTATAAAGGTAATTAATATGCTTCAGTGAAGGCAGGTGATTTATACCAGCTGGAAATCTAGTTCTGGGCTCCAGCTAGTATATTTAATAGCAAAGACATCCAGACCCAGCTGCACCATCTCAAGTCACATCTGATCAGATTTCTCCAGTCAGCAGCAACAACTTGCTGATTCCTAGAAAACCCATGCCCTGTGGAAGGATGGGAGTGATGGTTGTCTGTAAGCTGGTCAGCACTGTTCTCCAGACCCTAGCAGGACATGGGGGTGCCAAACTGGTGGCCTAAGGGGAATTCCAGATATTCATGGCCATCAGGAGCTCTGTGGCACTCTGCTAGAGGAGGAGCATTTGTATCTGTATTCTGCTGCCTTCCATTTGGGGGAGTTATACGGGTTTTTTACACTTCCAGCTGAGCCTTTTGTTGGAAAGAAGTGAAAAGCTATAAAAGCCACATTGAGATCTCAGTGTTGCTGTTATACAGGGAAAGGTTCTTGGAACATCCAGCTATCATTATTTTTAATGAAACCTTTCAACTTTGATTGCAATGGCCTTACATAGATGTGTAAAAACACACGCACATACGTACGTGAGTTATGTTTGGTAATGAAAAAGCTGGCTGGAATTTTCTTTTCTGGAGGATATCTCAATGTGTTTCCTGTATGACTGGCAAGGATGTGATGCTGTTACACTTCAAAATCTCTTGTGGAACTGAATACACACCTTGTACCTACCATGCAGCTCACCTGCCTGTTAAAGGTCTGGATAGGGCTGAAGCAGGTTCATAGCTTGAAAAATTACTTAGGAAACTGTTAGGAGCTACATGAGCACCACTGGAAGCTGACTTAACAGCTGTGAAGATGTTCGCTTGCTGTTGGACCCTACTCTATTCTGTTGACCTGAAAGGGCAAATCTCTATCTTAGGCAGAATATTTCATGCAAACGGAAAGTGGAGGATTCCTCACCGCAGGCACAGGTGCCTGAAGCAGGAAAATTCAGTTCTGTTCCTGCTCTTGGTGTGTGCTTTCAAGGGACTATTTTTTGCCCTGTTCTTTCAAATGAGAATTTGCAAGCAAAGACATGTCCTGAGTTTGGTGCTCCAGGTTCTTTGCAGCTCTAAAAGCTAATCCTTGACAGACACAGGACAAAACTGGCATTGCTCTCTGGGAACATCCACAGGGACAAGTACATTGAAGCCACTCTGAATTAAGTAAGGCCTCAAGAAGCATAGGAAAGGGCATGTCAGCCTGAGCCTATCTGGAGTGGTGCAGAACGATCTGTCAGTGGAAATCCATCTTTACAGAGCCGCCGTGAGGGGCTGCGTGCCCGACAATGCCTCTTCACTTCCCCAAGAACGGGGAGATAAGGGAGTAAGAAGAATGCCAGAAATGGCTTTATCAATTGGCAAGTCTGTGTCAAGTTTTCATTAAAACAGTGGAGAGTGGGGCTGGCAGTCTGTAGCTCTGCTTGGTAAAGAGATTTCTACACACACCAAAAAAATTATCTAGCAATCCCATTACCTTTTATCTCTTGTACAATAGCACCGAGTGGAGGGTGTTAGTCACTTCTGGAAAAGGGAAAATAATTTTACAACATAGAATCACATCTTGTTTCTCTCTTTCTTTTTCCGAGATTTTGTCCATCTGTTCCTTCTCTCAAAAACAAACAAACTATTAATACAGTGCTTTGGAGCCTTCTGTTCAAGGCTCTTAAAGTGGTGTACAGATATTCATGTTTTTATTTGCCAAGAAAGTGTCTTAAAGAGATAAATATTAAATTCTTTGTTTCCCACAGGGCAGATGCCAGAGAAGCTGTGTGTTTTTGTTCATGTGGGTAGGACTGACACTGCAACTGGGGCTCTGACTTTGGCCTCTGGAGACCTTGCTTGATCCCTAGTTGTATCTCAGCATTCCCACAGGATTGTGCACTAATTGCCTATTTCCCCTGTGTCTTGGTTCCCTTTGTAAAACATGGGAAATTCTTTTCTTCTGCTCTGCCTTGCCCATCTGTATGCTGACTTCAGCTGACGCACAGGCACGCCGTGATCCGGTCCCTGTGGTACAGCCTTTGGCTGGGCATCTGTGCCGGGTGGTTATTTCTGCAGCGTGGCATAACCAGAGCTTTTAGCAACAAAGTGCTTGGTGCCAGACTGGCTGGGTTGGGTACCAATATCAGTGTAGTCCTGGCATCGGGATTCAATTCCAGTCACCCTAATGCTTGCTTCGATTCCTAGGCACATTTTTCTGCCTGCCCCAAGGTCTTTACTGCTGTTGTTGCAGTGTTGTTAGTCCCAAAGGTTGCTCACAGGTGCCTACCAGAGCTGCTACCATCTGCATCACCAGTGAACTTGCACAACTCTACATCCCTTTGGATGGGATGTGGTGCTCCAGGGAGACCTTATTGCAGTCTTTCAGTTCCCGAAGGGGTCCTACAGGAAAGCTGGGGAGGGACTTTTTACAAGGGCAGGCAGCGACAGAACGAGGGGGATTGGTTTTAAACTGGAAGAGGGTAGATTTAGACCGGATATTAGGAATAAATTCTTGATTGTGAGAGTGGTGAGGCCCTGGCCCAGGTTGCCCAGAGAAGCTGTGGGTGCCCCCTCCCTGGCAGTGCCCAAGGCCAGGTTGGACGGGGCTTGGAGCAGCCTGGGCTGGTGGAGGTGTCCCTGCCCATGGGGAGTTGGACTGGGGGAGCTTTAAGGTCCCTTCCAACCCCAAACCATTCTACGATTCTATGAAGCAGTGCATTGGTGTAGCTTGTGGAACTGGGGTGCCTGATCCCAAATATTACTACTTTTTCGAAGGTATCAGTGGCACCTGTAAAGCACTGGAGTGCATGTAGTGAGGACTACAGATTGAAGATCTCCCCTAGAAATGACTTCCTAAAAATCTCCTTGTTGTCTGAAACATCAGAGCTAGGGGCTGCCAGCCTGGGACAGCAGCCCAGTCATGATGTTCTCCTAGTAATTTTTTTGTCCTTTTTGTTGGTGGAAGAGACAAAAGGATAAATTGGATTAAATGCCCCAGATGGAAAGCTTTTGTTATCGGGGAAGAAGCAAAGGCATCCAAGAAAGGAAGGAACCATATGTATCCAGCAATGAAATGTGTTCAGGAACATCCCAGTTGCTACTTACCAGAAGTCAGAACCTCAGAGCCACAAAAAAGCATCTTAAATCCCATAATAAGAGAGCAGCCAATACAAAGTTTTGGGGTTTTTTAATGAAAAATGCTGTCCCTTCTCGCTCTGTTTTGAAACAGAGCTCATGGTGGTTTCCAAAGTATATTCAGCAAGTCTGAGTTGGCTTGTCAGCCATTTATCCTAAACACAGACTTACAGAGTTGACCTGACCTCAATAAAAATGGCTTTCAGCAATGCCAGCCAGTCCCTGGCTTGCATTGTAAAATGACGTTGCAGCTGGGCATAGGTGGCAGCTTGGGCTCAGGAGCTCAGAAGAAGGTTAGCAATGTGGGTAAGGTGTAGGAGTGTGGTGGGATATAGACACAGGGAGAGACTGCTTGAATGAGCTGAGTAGCCATGGAGAAAAGCCGGGTCATCAAGTTGCACCAGGGGAAGGTTAGATTGGATATGAGGAAAAAATTCTTTACTGAAAGAGTGGTCACTGCCCAGGGCAGTGGTGGAGTCCCCATCCCTGGAGGCGTTCAAGAAGTACCTGGATGTGGCACTCTGGGACATGGTTTAGTGGGTTGATGTTGGACTGGATGATCTTAGAGGTCTCTTCCAACCTTAATGATTCTGTAGTTCCGAGTGGGTTGGTACCAAGCTGTTCCCACTCAGGAACAGTTCAAAGAGTGGGGAAAGTTCTCATTGTGTGTCTAAATCGGGAGACAGGCAAAACCTCCTGGATGAGAAGACACTTGTCCTAAAGGATCAGCTCTTTGCTACAGCAAGAGTCCTTTGGTCAGTCTTGGGGCAAAGGCCTTTTACTGGTGTGGCAACTGTGGCAGCCAAGGCTTCCTTGCTCCAGCAGAAACGGTCTGAGACCTCAGAGCACAGCTGTTTTCCAACTGATCTGCGCTCTCACCACCTCCCACCCCAGAACTGTGAAAGCCCCCATGCCTTTGGGTAGAGAAAGTCCCTCTGTTGTGAGATCTTAGGGCTACTTGGTGGCAAGTGACACAGCAAAACAAGGGATTTCAGGAGGACAGGTGGGGAACAGTGAGAGCTCAGCACAGGCTGTACCAGAGAAATTAAACTGGGTATTGTTGTGCAATTTCTTGCTATGACTTGGCGTGACCTCCATTATACCCATGAGATCACCTCCAGCGAGTATCAATAGCCTCTTCCCCTATGCCCTAATGTATTTTTAATACCACGTAACTGCCAGAAAATAATATTGTTTCTGGAAGCTTTCGCTGCAACTTTTAGTTATACATTTATCCTATTGTCTGTGAATTCAGGATCGTTAGTTACCTTGAGCCCAACACCTGCAAAAGGAAAAAGGAGGTTAGGCATTTATATCCACAATAGTTTTAAAATAACATTGAATGTCATTGTTATCTGCCCTGGTTGAGTATAGAGTCTGATACAAATTGTGAAAGGCAATTCCTGGCACCTGGACTGGGATATTTTGAATTATTCTAACTCACTGAGGAGGTAATCAGTTAAAAAGATATAAACGATGCATACAAACTTCCACAGAGCTTTCATTCTGACTTTCTACTTTATTTACCGCATATCACAACTTTTCACAGCACGTGGATATTCAGTAGCATGGGAATTATATGTTCTCGATCAGATGCAAGTTCTTGTTGTTAGCTCTGCTAGATCTTAGCTTAGCTACTAGCTTAGGACATAATGTTGCCCATCTTGAATCAAATTGGGTAGGATTTATGAGGCTGTATAAGGGCCTAAAATATTCCAAGCAGTAAATATGGATTGGTGAGAAGAGCACAAGTGAAATGAGTAATGATAAAGACTATGCCGTAAATATAAGTAATCATACAGCTATTGCCTCTGCTTCAGCCGACTGCATGACAGTAACACTTAATGCTCTTGATCACAAGATCCTGGATTGTTCTTACGGAATTCTTCTTGGTCACATTATGCTGGCAGTGAAAATTAATATATTGGAGATACAGTGAACATCTAAGACTTGAACCAGCCATTACATATGACATGGGGGAGTACAAACCTAACTTCCTTGTGTATCCAGTGTGATGTCCTACTCACTGGAGCATGTTGCATCCTCATGTACATGGCTGGGGGTGATTATATCCACACCTGTAAGCACGTACAGCTTCAGAGCAGCACAGAAACACTCCAGCAGCATGAAATAGCAGTGGAGCTCTGGCCTGGGATTCACTTCTGCTTGGACCTGCTGTGTCCTCCCTTGGTCTTTCTCTGTCCTGGCTCTCTGGGAAAGCACCTTTTCCTGATCCCTCCATACAACCACTGTGTACCCTGCACCTTGTAACCAGCACAGCTCAGCAGTGAGAGAATGTTGAAGGGATAAAACATTCCCTGCACCAAGCCCTGAAGGGGTTGGCAAGGATAGGTCGATAGTCTGATTTAGCGGCGACAGCACTCCACCCTCCTCCTGTAAATGCCTTATATCTCCTGCTGCCAGTCACGATGGAAATACAGACGTAGCTTTTTCTCAGGAGGATCTAAATGTTCTGGTTGCTGTTTGGTAAGGGGGATATTTCTCCAATTAATTATTAAGTGGAGCTCTGGCTGGAGGAAGGGGCTGCAGAGATGTCAAAGTGAAATGGGGAGAGTATTTTAACCTTTCTGAAGCTCTCCTGCAATCGGCAGCAGGTTTGTCTCGTGGGTCCTGGCCAGTTCTTTTTCTCCAGCACATCGTCAAGGCTGGCCAGCAGAGAATGGCCTCACGGGGACTCTGCCAACTCCCGTGGCTCGCGGGGCCATCTTTTCTCTCTCCTTGGCAGCAGAAATATGCTGCAAGGATACTGCTACCTACCACTCGTGGCTTCATCCTGCCCTTATTGTCCTGCACTGGGATGGCAGCAGGGGAAGCAGGCTTGGAAGAGCAGGTGCAGGGATGGGGAGAGGACTGGTCAGCTGAGAAGGAGCCATGGGAAAGGGGACATGGTCTGTTGGATAGGGCATTAGACTGGAAGTCCAGAGACCTGGGCTTTCATCATCCTCAATTACATGGGCAAAAGAGGCTGCAGTGATTCCCTCACCCCATGAGGCCCTCATTCCTTGCTGGCATCATGAGAAAGCAGCAGGACTCCAGGTGAATCACTGCATCACCTCATGCCTTGGTTTCTCCAGCAGTAAAATAACACTCTGCTAAGTTGGTGCTCTACAAATGAAAGGCACTTTTCAGGGCCTCAAGTGGGAAGGATTAATTGTGCTGACCTTTCCAGGTAGAGTTTCTGAGGCAAACCCTCCACTGGTATGAATCAGCACAGCCTGTACGGTGTGAAGTATTTACTATTGGACCCCGCGTACAAGAGGATGTTGCCTATGCTCTTCCTTTCAGGTGGCTTAATTGTCCTTGCAAAAAAATAGAGGAAAATATATGAGACGAGACTCAGCTCCATTCATTACTCGATGTATTCTCAAGCTTGAGCTGAGACGACACCACAGATCACCACAGCACTCATCTGGCCCCATCCACCACTGAGGACCCTGCTGTGGTACAGGTCAAAAGTATAATAACGTTTTGATTCAGTTTAAAAGCTGTCTAATATTGTGAGAGGCTGTGCTCTTCTACTCAATAAATGCTGCGATCAGTAGGTATCCTGAAGCTTTTCTGATTTACCCATCTCTTAGCAGCTACAAAGCAAGAACATATAATTGCAGTGGTTTGGTTCTGATATTCTTCTACAATGAAGATGGTGTGAGAAATTTCTCACAGCACAGGGCCAAACTCAACCAACAGAAGTCTTAAGTAAGGAAGAAGTAATCCAGGACTGACCTCCAAAGAGTTCTTTCTGCTCCAGAAGAGAGCCTTTCCCAAGATCCTCTCCAGCTTCTTTCCTGTTTTTCTTGCCAAGTTGTGCCTTTGCAAGTGCCCTGCAGCCAGCCCTGGCAGATACAGCACCTCTCCTCGCTGTGGACAGTCATCTTCAAGAAGTGGTGGACATGGTTTAGACAGCATGGTGGTGTTGGGTTGACAGTTGGACTTGATTATGTTAAAGGTCTCTTCCAACCTTAATGATTCCATGATCTCACAGGTAAAGCACGCAGCTCAGGGGAAAACTCCATGTTAGGCTTTGGAGAAGCACGGGACAAAAGGATAGTCTGTTCCCCACAGACCTTGCTTAGGACATAAGCCCGTGTTGGCCTTGTCTGCTCTTTTTCCCCAGTTCTCGGTTTCTACCTGCAATACTTTCCTAGGAAATGCAGTTTTGGGTCCTTCCTTTGCAGTGTGGTCGGCGACAGCTTCTCCCAGCAGCATCTGCAAAGGCACCGTTTGCTGGGGGGCTTCGGAGGATGAAAATTGACTCAGGGTAGGAAAATGTCCAAGCTGACTTTTTACCATTAAGCTGTCAGCAGAATGTGCTAAGATGCTTAAATATTGATGCAAACACAGAAGAAATAGGTGTCGTCTTCTGCAACAGGTGAAGGATTTACGGTGTAAAACACCCCAGAGCTCTGTGCCAGCATCACGTAGGTCACAGCTGTTCCTCCATGGTACCAGCACATGGTAACCGTGATGCTTGAAAACCCTCATGCCCTGCCCGCCTCAGCCCAGAAAACTGAAAGCCAAGTAAAAAGTGGTGGATTCACTGAGGAAAAGGCTTCCTGTGCCTGAGGAGGAATCCCCAGCCTGGAGGAAGATGGAAATGCTGTAAACTGAACCTGTCTTGTGGGGCTCTCTAGGGAGAGGGGACAGAAGCTGCTGAGCCAGCACTTTGCTGTCTGGGAGATGGAATTTTGTTACTGAAGCCTCCCCACCAAAATCAAATATTTGCATATGAAGGGAAACTCTGTTCCTGGGGATGTTTGCAGTGGGCTTTCTGATGAGTTTTCTGCCAGCAGCTCATAAGTCTGAGCCAGAATTAAGTGTATGAATGTTTTGGTATTTTTGTACACCTAAATATTCAGCCTTCCTCACCTGTGCCCAAGAAAGCTGCAGAAGAAGCCGTGATTTGCCGCCCAGCCTGTTTCCAGAGTTAAATCCAGGCTTGGTTAAGCTTCTTGCTTCTTTTCTTCTTACACCAATTGGGAAGGGGGGACGTTCACAGCCAGGTTGGATGGGGCTCTGAGCACCCTGATCCAGTTGAAGGGGGGGGTAGACTTTAAAGGTCCCTTCCAACCCAAACCATTCTGTGATGAATATACGGACACTGGATGATCACAGGCAGTGAAGGTCAGGCGTAAGGGGAACAATGAGGATTAAAACCCTTAAACATTTTCTGAGCATTCTGGACAAAAATCTCAACGTCTTTGATAGGGTGGAAACAAGAGCCAGAGTTTTTTCCCCAACCATCTGCAACTGCAAAGTCCCAGTTAAACCTCCAAAGCTCTCCCCCATCCAGCTCAAGGGCTTTTCCCAAACCCAGCTCCCGGCTGCAGCTGCCGTACCACATCTGCACAGATACAGGGCACACCGTGGGCTCGTCTCTATTTTCCTAATGCCAATTTTTCTAATTATAGACCCATGGCTATCAGGCAATCGGCTCCGTTTTTGAGGCTCGTTACTGGACTTTGGATGTCAGGCTGAATTTTTCCTAACTGTCCATAATAACAGTAATAGCTTGACTTCCACCATGAGACAATTAACCTTCTTAAAGTTAAGTGCCTCAGGCTGTGCCTCAGAAAGATTCCCTCTACAAAACAGACAATTACCTTTACTTAATAACCTTTCCCTTTTTAATCTGATATTAGTGCCAAAGTAAATGTAAAGGGCAGTGCTCTATGTCCCTTCTTAAGTACTTTAAATGCCTGTCCATGAAGGCTAATGAGCTGCCATTTTGCTTAATCTAGATTTGTCGTGCATCTAACGATACTCTGCAGCACCTTCCTTTTAAAAAAAATCCAGAATCTGAGTATCTAGCTCTGTTTTAATTTGTATTGGAACTCTGTATGTGAAAAAGAGGAAAACTCACGATGTGAAAAGAAAAATACCGCTGTCCAAGCTGCTAAAGGAGGCAAAGCGTATTCAGCATTGGCGTGATGCTGGATTAAGGCTGGTTTCGGTGGGAAGCGGCGTCAGTGTTTGTAAAGCAGGGATTTGTCACTGGAGCTTTGTGGGGTCAGTGCCAGCCCCTGCGCTGGTGCAGACGTGGGATGTGGGGACAAGGCTGGGCAGTTTTACATTTTCCTTGGGTCTGCTGGTCCCTCCTGTGTCTGTCTGTCCCAGGTAACGGCTGCAGTGGTCCTATGGCACGAGCACAACTGCTACGCGGGTGCGATTTCTTCATGGGTTGCTGCTCATGGTAATTAATATGTACAACGTTGGTAACCGTTGAGACATGAAATGCTCTCTCAGCAAAGGGTTTATTGCTCTGGTGACCCTGTGTTTTTGCACTTTCAGTGAGAGTTCTCTAATATTGTTGAGTTCAACCTTTGGTAAATCCACACGATTTTTTCTGAGGTAAGTGTAAAGCTGTAGGCACTTCTCTATTATGGGAGCAAACCCCGTTTTTCTAAGAATGCCAGGTAAAAACAAAAACCAGGCTTAAAGCCACAGGAGAGCTATAGTTGCTCTTACCAAAGATGTCTGATTCCTCTATAAACCTTAAATCTGTGCCTGTGGACGCAGAGTATTTCCCCATGCTGCAGAACGTCACTTTTATTTGTTTTATTACAGTGCCCCTGCTCAGCCCATTGCCTGCCGCTGAGCCAACATTTCCTCTCTTCTTCTAAGAGTCCTCTGGTTTCTTCATCTCAATATAATGAGGTTTATATTCTTTTTTTACTATAATGGAAGCAGCCTCAGGTCCTAATCAAGATATTGGGCTAATTGCTATGGAAACCTAATTAGGCAGACCGTGTTCCAAACTCTGTAAATATTTATACATGCACTTAACTGGCTGCATGCAAACCAACCCACCCCAGCCATGGGGATGAAGCTGAAGTCTCGATAGGAATGGGAGTCTCCTTTAAGCCAAATTTGAGCTGGGCTGCAACAAGTAGAGAGGAGCAGATGGCAGTGATCAGATTGGGATCATGTATGTGCAGATGAGAATCAAATCAGATAGGGGCTGGGTTTTGTGTTTCAGTTCAGAGCTGAAAAGAACTTCAGAGCTGCTGCATTTATCTATTATCTTATAGAATAATAATTAAAAATAGGTGAGGCACTGCACCAGACACAAACATGCACAGAGAAATACAGGGATGTGTGAAGTCTCCCTGGCCAGAATAAACTAACAGGTGTCCTGTGTCACTTCTTAGTATAGCATTTTAAACATTATTTGAAAAGTGTTTTTGAACTCAATTTTAGAACTTGCTTTGCATGCGTGAATCCGTTCACATTTACATGTTTATTGCAGCTGGGAGAAAATTCAGTGTTAGCTTTGGTATAAACATCTTAGACTGCTAAGGTATTAACTTCAGAAGTTGAATATATGAAACTAATCAAAACCCTTTCATAAACAGATTAATGAGGAGACAAAAATGCACAAGTACGAGCTGCTAGGCTTTGAACAGCCACATCTTCTACGGCGCCTTTATTTATTTATTTACTTTAACAAGTATTTTAATTGGTTTCGTTACACGCCAGTTGTGGGAAGAGTGAGGTGGGGTGAATTTGCCGAACACGAAGAGCAGACAGAATTACAATCATGTCGCTGGAGCTCTCTGCATGAAACCCCAGGTTGCGGTGCTGATCTTTTATTTGTTTTCCTCTTGTTTGAGCCCTCCTCCCTCATACGCAGCCCTTCAACTGTGTTTGCAATATTTAGCCTCCCAGGTGGAAAAAGGGGTAAAGAACAAGGGCATTTAATTTAGCATAACCAGTATGGCAACATCCAACCAAAACCAGGAGATTCTCTGCCACAAAAGCTGAAGATCCCAAGTCTTCCCAAGACTTTCTGCTCAATCACGTGGTACTTTTAATGCCACTTATTGCTAGCAAATAACCTGGCATGCAGAAAGCAGTGAAAACACCACAAGAGAAAGAATTAAAGCAAGCCCAAAAAGAAAAATTAAAAGAAACTCCCAGGACCTGTTTTCAAGCCTTGCATTGGAGGCAGAGGGGGACAGACAGGAGATGGGGCTGCGCAGAACAAGCGTTTCCTGTGCCGCCTGAGTCACCGCAGAGCTCAGCAGCGCGGTCCTGGCGGGGACCTCGCTCGCCATTCACGACTGTAAATTTCCTTCCTGAGTTTGTTAGCAACGAACAATGTGCGTAAAAAAAAAAACCCAAGCCCACTATAGCTGCTGGCATTATGCAAAAGAAGTAATGCATAAGCAATCTGCTGCCTTTGGAGGAGCCGCGACACCGGCAGACAGCAGAGCAGCAGCTCTCCCAGACCCAGAGATAAAGAAGCAGCCTTAGTGGGTCTGGCTGCAGATTTTCCATTAAACATTTTTCCTTTAACCTGGCTCTTGAGTAACCGTATTTTTTTCCTCCAAAGTTACATCATTTCTCTACAAATCGTCAACATCTTACTAAACCAACCAAACGAGAATCTCCTCTCGCTTTGCTAACCTGAATAATTTTGACCCTGGGAAAAGTGTCACAGGATGTGCCTCAGCAAAATTTTAGTTCAGAGATCTCAAGTCCTCATCAGCCTCCAAGGAGCAGGTTTCCCACTCGTTGTCCTGACCCCAGGAAGGTCTCCCAAAAGATGGGGAATAATGCGCAGGAGTGGCAGTGCCACATGGGAAACCGAGTCTGAGCCAGGCTCTGGGGGAGAATAGGGTCAAGCTCCCTGGTTTTCCAGGTCCACAGACACCAAACCTTATTTTCCATTTCCCATCTTTCGATTTTTTACTGAGATGTCTTTTTTTTTTTCTTATATGAAAATTCTATCCCAATTGCTGCTGAAGTTAAACCTTAAGCTACGAATATTACAACTTCTCCTCTAAAGTTTGCCCAAAGCTTCAAGAACAAAGAAAAAGCCCAGAGAAACTTGATATTTCTCATGTTGAAAAGGTGAGTTTGCCTTTAGAAAGTGAGCTTCTCTTTATACGTCAGAAAGGAGAGTAGCAGAAGGGACAACAAAACACGCAGCTATTTTTTGATTTGCAGTTCACTGTGAAGAGTTGTTTTCACCCTCTCCCCCTTCTCCCTTTAGGAAGAAGTGTTAAATTAGCAATGAAAACAGCACATTAGCTGACAGGTACTGCAAAAAATCTAATCATGAGACAGCATTAAAAAAAACAGTTCAGCATGTTGTGGATGTTGGGGTTATTTTCTTCAGCAATTACAGGAAAGCTCTCCTTTGATATTAAATGGGTTGCAGCTAAAGAATTTTTAAAGCACATTTCAGAGTTGCTGGTAATTGAAAAGGATCAAGAATTTCATACTCGCTGCTAAGTTTTACAATTGATTGTGGCACATCCCAAGTTAAGGTACTTCAGTAGGAAGCTGGCAGTGCCTAATACCAAATGCTGCAAAGGAGAGCTTGTCGAGGCATAAAAGGAGAAGAGATGGGATGCAATGCTGGGCATTTGGAGTAAAAAGCCTTATTCAGCCAGGGCCCAAAAGGGGACTTTTTTAATGCTTATTTTTAACTAACTGTGAACTTCTGCATTAAGTACAGAGTGCTGCTTGGCTCCTTAAATAGCTGCGATGACGAGCTGGCGCTCGCTTCTGTTACTATGTGAATTTATGGAGCTGTTGTCACATGCTTTGTTAGAGGAAATATATGGTGGTTCTGTCATAGGGACTGGACACCTATAATTCTCATTTTCTTTGCCCGCTCATAAATCCCTGCTGCTGAGCTGCGCCTTTATTATACTCGGGTTGCTGCTATAATCCCCATCGCTGGAGCAAGGCTATCGCAGCGCCTTGCAGGGGAAGCGCTGACTCACCAGTATTGCTCCAGTGGAGATGAAACGCTGCACTGGGCTGCCTGCGTTGCAGAGGAGATTCATGCGCCTACATCTGCTTCAGGGGCATGCCCACAAATAGTTCATGCTGAAAGGCACCGGGCGCCTTGGAAATGCCACTTGTTTGTGTGGATTTGGCCATCTTGGATAACATTTCATGGGTTTTGGTGCCTGACCAAGCTTTGCCTTTCAATTTCTCCCCTAAGACCCTGCTTTTTCTGCCCATTGCCCTGCTTTTTGCTCGGGTCAGTGCACCAGCTATGCCAGACTTGGCTGGACTTCATCTGTGTGCCCAAAGCTTTGCCTTGCCCTGCGGGCCTCTGAGAGCCAGCACTTACGATGTGCAAAGCCTTTTGTTGCTCAGACATCTCCAGTCTAGCTGGGCTCAGGGTTTGATCGTGCTGGCTGCCCACTCAGACCTGTGCCTTTTTGTCTAAGGCCGGAGTCGCTCTGTGCACAGCGGCTGGCTCTTGTATGCCGGCTTCGCTTTCACAGTCAGTCCCTTCCATCTGCTCCTCCGGCCTCCAAACCCCTTTCATCTCGCCCTGCCGCACGCTGCAGCCAGCCTTCTTTCATTTTCTCCTCTCTGCCTGTGGAAATGCCCTTTCAAAACCCACAGTCAGCCTCATCCGAAGTGCTTTTTGCGGAGCCCCTTTGCAGCAGGACATGTCTCTGCCGAGCCCTGCACTGACCCACGCTGCGCCGGCAGCGACTGCCGCTCTGCTGCTTGACCTCAGGGAAATTACTGCTCTCCCCTGTGCCTCTGCTTCTCTTTCTGGCTTTCATCTGCCTTTTTTTCACTCAGGCCAGAGGCTGCTGTGTGTGACAAGCCTGACGGTGCCATGACAGCCTGGTCTCAGCTGGGAATGCTGCTGTAACATAGATAATCACGGCACGGCTGTAAGCTGTTTCCCCGCTGTAAGGCCTGGCCCTGCCGTGCCCCTTGAGCCGCAGTCGGCCCTTCTCTCATGGCCGCTGTTTGGAGACAAATGAGCCCTCCCAGGGAGAAGGCTCGATTTGTGTGGCCTCTCTTGCACCTTTGTGGGAACTGTAAAGACTAAACCATGGCTGTGTGTATTCCAGCATCTGGCTGACTGTTTTGAGGGTCTCAGCCCCAGAGGAGGGGGGAAGCTGTGGCTACATCCATCCATGCCCCTGCCAACAGCCCAGGAGCCACCAGGAGCAGCATCTGGGTGCTGGAATATCACTGGGATGCTCCTGAGAGGGCTCCTGTGGCTCCAGGCTCTGTCCAGGTTGCCAGCGAGCTACCAAGCATCTGTGACTCACCCTAACAGCTTTCAGGGGGCTGGCCTCAAGGAAAGGCCTACCCCATATGAGGGGAAAGACCTATCCCATATGAAGGGAAAGGCTTGATGACAGGGGACCACTGCAACAGTCGTCTGTGGTTATTGCTATAGTCTCTTGAGTGGTCCCTGCAGGGACTTTATCCATGGCCTGTTCACCATCATGAGGTCCCCTAGGACCAAACTCCTGCAGCGGCCAAAGGTGCCACGCAGGTTTGTCAGGCATTGAGTGTCCCCTCTGAGGGGCTCAGGGATGTCCCACATCTGTGCTGTAAGCAGAGCATGGGGAGAAGGGATGGAGACAGGGAGTCTCTCCTCTTCCCCCAGCACAGTGTGCCAGCCCGCCTCTCTGGAAAGCACTCTATTGATCAGGATCCACTGCCAATGACTTCCTGGAGAAGCAGGCAGTGATTGAAGCAAGGGTTGTGTCTCTGATCTGTACTATCCTCCCTGGGGCAGTGCACTTACTTCCTGCTTCACCATCAGGACAAGAGGAAAGGGCATAAGCCAGCCCAAAGCCATCATTGCTTTCTTCGAGGCAGAGTGATGGAGATGGTTAATGACGGGCACCGACTGGAGGAGCTTAATTCCTGCTCGGTCCATTTTGACAGTAAAAGTACATGTTTGGATCATGAAAGCTTCCACCTGGAGAGCTCGATGAAAAGCATGGGAAGGTGTTAGTTGTCGGCAGGAATTTGCTCTGCTATTCTGCTCCTATGGAGCTTTCATAAGCAGGTTTCTTTGCTACCACAACAGAAAGAGCACCTCCTTCATAATGAATTGCCTTCAACTACCATGAGCCAAGCTTAGGAGTTTTTTTGGGTTTTTGTTTTTTAAATGTGGGAGCATAGAAAATTAAATCTCTGTCGGATTTTTTTTAAGCAATTATTTTAAGCACTGTGAATAAACAAGGAGTGTCTGACAAACACCTGTTATTTTTCCCATCGTGAGTTTGGCTGCTGCTGAACAGTCAGAAATGCTGCTCTTTATAGGATCAAGTGTGTTTATCTGGAAAAGAAGAATAGGGTTTGTTTTCACTGTGGAATAATGCACTGGCTGTCGTATAATGTGCAAGCACCAACTTTTAACAAATAGGAGGCGTGTGTTCCCAGGCTTCCTCCTGGTCGCTGACAGGTTGGCACCACTCAGTTGCTTCCCTCCCAGAACAGGCACCTCAGACCTGGACAGGAGGAACCAAGGCCATTTCATCACCCACTTGTCAAAACTTTTGGGTCTGGGGGGAATATGGAGCTGAGCTGCAGTACAAGAATTGGCTCAGATCCTTCTTTTGCAGAAACCAATTAGGTGAACTTCAGTAGGAGTACGTTCTAGCTCAAAATCCATATTCTCAACAAGTACTGAAAAGGGGAGGGCTGGAAACAGCACCGGGAGGTTTCCATGATCAGCTGCTTCCTCCTTTCCCCATCTCCCTGCCTGAATGCTGGGGGCTGGCGGTGCCATGGGGTCAGACTGAAGGGGGCCCTGCTCGTATGGTGGCATCCAGTGCCCAGGCAGGTCAGGGACCTGGAGCAGTGTGATTACAGAAGCAGGCGGCTGACTGAGCTGACCCGATTGAGCTGACGCTTCCTTCTTTTCTAGCCTTAACCTTTGCTGTCTGTCGTCTCCTCTCGCCTGTCCTCGCCATGGGTGGGAGGGTGCTATGGAGCAGCTGAGTGGGAGTCCCATGAGCAGGGCATGGCCTCAGGGAAGGGAAATAAGAGGTCAGAGGTGGCTGGGACCCCATGGCAGATGAGACAAGGCACAGGGGTTCACAGCAGTGGGTTTGCAATGTGCACTTGGTGTTATTGCAGGCCAGGCTTGAGGTGATGTGACCAGTGACCAGAGAGACAGCTGAGATCCTTTGTGCTCCTTCCCTCAGGTAGCAGCCAACCACCAGCGCTGTTTTCCAAGTGCATATCTCAAGACAGCCAGACTCTCTAACGAGCTAAGACAAGCATCACATTAGCCCCCAGCAGGGATGATTTTAGCAGGGACACTTGCAAAGCTCGATTATAGCCAGCCAGTAAGTGCTCTGCCTCCTGGGTTTTGCTGGTTGTTGGTATGGAAGGAGGTTTTTATTTCTAAGCAGTTTTAAATTTTCTTGCTTCTGAAGAGTCTCCTGTAAACCAGGGCACATTCTGAATCTTGGTTAAAGCCCAGAGAATGCAGGAGTGAGGTAAAGTGACACTGGGATTAACTCCTGTTTGTTCTCATGTCTTTGTGCAGCCCAGATTATCCATGTGGCTGGTTTCCCCCCTTCTGCTACTGGTCTGTTACTGGTTATGCACTGGACGTGTGCTCTGCCAGTTGAGCAGGACGTGATGTGGGGACAGGAGGAGAGGAGGATGCCACGCACAAAGCAGAGCAGAGGTTTGCATGCCAGGCTTGCTGGTTTACCACAACCCTGCAAGTCAAGCAAAGCTGCCTGGGCTCTGAAGAGCTGTGAGGGAAGCAAAGAAATTTCACCAGTTTTCCTCCTGCTGCTGCTCTTTAAAAGCCTCTCGCTGTGAGCATGTAGGCAGCCAATCTGCATTGCTCATTCGGAGCTCCTGCGTGGTGAATGGGGACAGCAGGAACCTTTTGCCAACTGTTGGCTAGTGGCAGAAAGGATGTTTTTAGTGGTTAAGGCATAAGACAGGTAGCAGAGACCAGGATTCCATCCTGGGCGTTGTTACTGGTAAACTGTGCGTGAACAAATCCCTCGGGCCAAAATTTTCATTGCCCTGCCCTTCTGAAAATCAGGCCACGAGTTGCATAAATATGGGTGTAGGTACCTAGCAGTAGGCAGCCGGGTTGGAACATTTTGGCTTTAATCCCTGTGCCTGAGTTACCTCACTTATAAAATGGGGGTAATTCTCTACTACCTCGAGGGATGCTCTGAAGCACAACTCTATTGATGCTGGTAGAGCATGTCCCAGCTCGCTGGATAGCTATTATTCTACACTTGACAGAAATTGGATATGGCAGAGCTGAACAAGTGCTCTGGTGTAGTTTTCTCTGTTGCCACTGGACAGCCTTTGAGTCATGACTCCTCTTGCTGCAGTGAGATAGAGACGTGCATGTTTTCCCCTAGGAAAGAAGATGAAAGTCAGCAGGACACTGTGCAGGGTGACTTTGGGAGCTCTTCTTCTTGGGAAATAATGGTGTTTGTATCTCCTCAAGTTTATGCAGTTTGCTTTCTTGTAGCATGAACCCAGCATATCTGCTGCAGGGCCAACTGCATGTAGCTTATTAAAAGAGCAAATTGATTCAGAATAGCTCTGGATTTGGACAGTCTTCTTCTGGGAGAAAAGGGTTTCTTTCTCTGCTTAGCATGAGCTGTTGGTTACAGGAAGCACTCGCATCAATTTCCCCTATAGACAAATCCTTAATTCATCCCATGATTCCCACATCATTTTCACAGTCAGCAGCAAGACACCTTTCCAATAGAACTGTCCTCCTTTTCCACAGCACTCTGTCTCAGATGCTCCTAGGAGAAACATAGAAGATGTCTGCACCATTTTACGCTAAGAAATAAGTTTTTATATTTCAAAAACTCTAACACAACAGAATTCTTATTTGCACAATGCTGGTAGAACAAATACCTCAAAATCTTGCCCTTAGAATCACTTCCCAATTTAAATGATTAGACGCAGAAAATAAGGCTTTTTAATTGACGCGAAACTGGCTGCTTCATTCTCATCTTCTGTCCTGTTGGGAACTAAAGAGCAGAGGAAAACTTGCAAGAAGCGCGTTATCCTAGGATTTCCTTAGGACGAGGAGATTTCAGTTTGGGTACCTATCTGCACCTACAGCTGCTCCATCCTCTGGGTTTCAAGCCTCACTGTAATGACAAATGAACCTCCATGCCCACCTTTGCACCCAGCTGGTTTCATATCAGGTAGTTTCACTGCCCACACAGTGGTGAGATAAAAGAGGAGTCTCCTGCTCTTTTGCAATCCTCTTCCCTCCTCAGAAACCTTCCGCAATCTGCATTGTCGTGAACAAAGGCTGAGCTAAAAGATCAGTGGGATACTTCATTATAACCTCTGGCTGTGCAATGAGTCACACCTGCGATTTTGAAATGCAAAATAATAAATTAAGAGGGCAATAGTGAGATTGAGCTGACAACCTGATAATAAAAATACTGGGCAACTTGTCAACTCCGGCTGAGTAACCAAAGAACACCACTTTCTGCCAAGCGCAGGCAAATGAAAGGCTCTCTTTGCTGCACTGGTGTCATGTTGTGGCCAACAGCAATGTCTAGTGGTTCAATACAATGTAAACACCGACTATATTTTGTAAAGCAAACTTCACTTTTTGTCCTCAGCGAGAAGGAAGGTTGGCATCTGGGAGTAAGGAATGAGAGTCGGGACCTTTGTGTTATATTGCAGAAAAATCTCTATGATTCAGTTTACCTAAACGGTTTAGAAAAGTTTAATCACTGTTAGCTTGATGCTCAGAGGGAAATCATTGATAGATACTCTTTAAGTTTATTGATTTATCATCATTTACAGTCATTTCATTACAGGTGTCAACAAACTGTCAAAACCTGTTGTACTTTATTTGCTCAGTGGTACAAGACTGCGTGGTGCTGGGCAGTCTCGTTAGCTGATGTACAGAACACCGCAAAACCATAATGCAATGGATTATTGCATCCAACAACTCTGGATGCACCTCCAGGAGCTGGTCCTGCAGAAGAAGGGACAGCAAAAAGCCATCCTCTCACCACCACCTGGGGTCAGCTGCAGTTTAACACCTGTACATGGTGATGCCTTCTTCATAGAAGAAAAAATAAGCAAAACACTCTGATTAGTAGGGAATCAGAATTTGGGAAGGAAACAGTGCCCTTCCCCATGGAAAGAGCGAAAAAAAAAAGAAAAACAAGTCTTTTCCTTTGGGTGATGACATGAAGAGGTGTTTGCTGCTGAGGCTTCTCTGTTGCTGCGGGCAAAGAGCTGTCTTTGTCTGCCACGGGGAGGGATGCCCTGGTGTTTCTTTGGAGAAAGGTGGGGCTGCAGGTGTTCATGTGGAGGTTTGGCATGACCCAGAATTGTCACTGGGACAAAAACACCCCCAAACAAAACAGAAAACTCCTCAATGGAGTAAAATCCCCACTGGAAGTGTATACAGAAAAGCCACTCTCAGTAGCGAGGTTGGAAAATTCTTAGTGCAATCACACGATTTCTGGTCTTAAGAGTAAAATATAAAGTTTAAAAAAACTCCCAAACTGCAGATATTTTTCTCTTTTCCTATCATTCCAATAAATATGGCATTGGGGAATGGACATTTTGGTATGAGGCAGAGCCACTGTGTTGCTTGTAACTGGGCAAAGTACCGGGTGTTTCACTTCTTGGATGCACTGTGCAGGAACTCTTGGCTTTTGCGCAATGCTGATACAAAACAGCATTGGAGTTTTCACCCATCACTACAATTGCACATTTAGTTTCATGATGTGACATCTTGGCTGAGCCTGTGTGTACTATAATATTTGAATATGTGTATACTATGATGTGTATACGGCAGTGTTTGAATATGGGTGTACTATGATGTGTATACTGTAATGTTTGCACGTATCAGCACCTCCAGCCCAATCTGCACTATTCCACTGGTCATTCTTCTGTCTTCATTTTCAGAGTTTGTTAGTATTTGGCTGGCTGGACACTGCAATGACAGAGACAGATCTAGATTGTAACTGGTTGGCAAGTGAAGCATGCCATTTTTAGCAGGAGGTATATATTTTTATGTTGCAGCAAGATAATCGATACGTTACAGTAGATCAGCACTGTCTTGAGGGATTTGGGGCAGGCTGTACCCCAGTGTCATTCACAACCTCAGGTTCATATTATATCCTGCAATAGTACATCCTGTGTTTTGAAAAACAGCTCCAGGTCAGGAGGCCAAGTTGTTTCTGAAGTAAGTGAGACTGGAAATTAGAGGACAGACACAA
>NW_010185288.1:11498-14496 GCF_000695765.1 Mesitornis unicolor | reverse complement strand
AAGAGTGTGGGCCATCTTCTTGGCCATACAGGGGTGATGGAAAGGTGAACAGTACAGGTGGTGGCTGCTTTGTCAGATACTTGGCACTGCACAGCCTTGACTCTGCTCTCTCATTTTACCCAGAAACCTTAAGGGTCGTTCTGAACTCATCCTAAATGATCACCTGCGCTTCCCTAAGCACGTACATGGATTTAATCCAGTGGGGCATAGAAAAGACGCAGATCCAGATGCAATCAGATACAGATCCATAGCGACCAACCCCTCAGAAGGTGTCATTGCAGCCTGTTCTCAGACTGAACGACCATGTACTTATTTACAACCAGGGGCATCCATCAGCGTGACCCGAGAGACTTGGATTCATACTCTTACCTATGCAATGAGACATCTCTGTCTGTCCTCTCCTGCTGCTTGCCAGGGAATGCATAGATAAAGCCAGATGCTCCCTTCTGTACCCGAGGACAATGTGCTCTTATTAGTCAATAGCTGTGGGCAAGCCCCTGAGGCTGGACATGCTTCTTATTTCGTCAGCCAGGAGTGAACATGGAAAGCACCTGGCTACTGTGGCAACAAGGGCTGTCAACAAATAGAGACTTGACTGGGAGCTGCTGCTGCAATCCTGCACACGGCGCAGGGGTTTAAATGAGATACAAAGCAAGGCGCCTCCTGTTACTGAGGAAAACTCCAGCCACCATTTGTCCCTGCGCGGTTTTGTTTCTAGTGTTAACACACCCAGTCCGGGATGGAGAATTCGCTGGGCCTGATGCAATGTTCTCATCTTCGGATCAGATTAGTCCTAACTCAGGATCTTATGCAAATCCAAGACTGAAGGAAGCTAGAGAGTGAAATAAGAGAAAATCCCCATGATGGGGGATGCTGATAAAAGCAACCGCCTCCACCCAGTGAGCAGCACGCCCACAGCCTGGCTTCTGGGGCTGCTGGCATGCCAGGCTGGGCAGGGGCTGGGGTAGGTAATGACAGTCCAGCACGGTGAGTGCACCCATCGGGAAAGAGCATAACAGGATGTTGTCCCGTCCCACACGCAGAGCAGCTCCCTCTGAGCAAGCAGGAGGCCGTGCCAAAAACATGGACAGATGCAAACATCTATTACACATCAGATGCAGGGAGTCCTGGGGCAGCTGTACCAATCTCTGAGTTGTGTGGGTTGGCCGAGGGTAGGCACTACACACCCCTCCAATTTCCTGGGTTTGCTAGATATCCTCTGCTGGGTGCATTATATATCTGCTCTCAAATGTGGACAAGATTTGCGACTTAAGAAGGTCTTCAGGGTGACCATGTCTCCTACCTGCTTACGCACAGCGCTCACAGAGCGTTTGTTGTGGCACCTCTTTGGTGAGAAGAGATCTACTGGAGTTATTTTAACTATTAGGAATGGAGCCAGGTCCCACAATTTCTTTTACATGCACTGATAAAAGGCATCCAAACAGCAACAACATCTCTCCCCTGCAACTTAAAGCACTGCAGAAGGTGCACATAGAAGCAGAAAGCACCACAATTGCACAAACAGCTTCTCCTAAACATTACAATCTCTGACAATTCCTCTTCCTTACCTTCCCCCGTGCCTTGCAGATGCTTGACGGCTGCTCAGCAGAGCCAACTGCACGTTCTACCTGCACAAGGCTCTTGGTATCTGCTATCAACGTGACTAAGAGCAACTTGCAGGTTCTGCCACTTAGCATTCCCAAGGAACTTTCCCTGGAAGGGAGTCAAGCAGAGGGTTGTAACAACAGGTAATTTGCCCAGTTAAGCAAGTGAGCGGCGCTCCATGGCCGGTTGACATTTAGAGCACGGCAGAGCAAGACAGATTGGAGGAAGATGTTGCAAGCTTGTTTATGTTGGCCGTGGATAGGGTTGCGAAAAAGCCCTAAGAGAAAGTAACAACGGGTGTGTCTTGAAAGGAGGCTGAGTTCAGAAACCTTTGCACAACGTGCAGGCAACACGTGCGAGAGCCAGGTGATTCAGAGCTGCCTTTCCTACGCTCCTGTGACCTAAATCCCCCAACAAAGGGGACCGGTACGTGCAAACACAACGAGAGCCTTCTGGCCTCTGGACCTGGTGTTTCCAGGAAGAGTTCTTCCTCCTGGCCCTGCGGTGCAGAATTGCACGCTTAGGTGCAGTGTGGTACGTTTTTAGGGCTGTGTTTCGAGCCTCGGGGACTGCTTAAGATCAGACTCATGGGTAGTGGCCTGGTATGTTAATCTTTCTGTGACTGCTGTCTCTAAAGACATTGCCTCTTGTAAGTTGACCCTAATATTAATATTTTAGACTATTTCCTTTTTTGTCTGTTTGGTTGCTGGTTGGTTTTGTTAGTATTCCATGTTGAGTGTGATGCTTTCAGGGGTCTTCTCTCAGCTCCTTGCCTCCAGAAGAGCCCAGCAGCCAGAACCAGCAGCACCTGGTCATTACGGGAAAAATGTACTCTGCAACTTCTTTTGGAGGTGACCATGAGTTTTTAAAATCCCTTTGGGGACCTCTTGAGAGCTGGTTGCAGCTTTCTACCATGATGGACAGCCTTTCTCCCCATCTCAAATGGCCAAGAGGAGATGGCAAAATGATGCTGACTCAGCGCTACAGGCAGGGGATGTGTCATGGGGCCCTGATGAGGTGAGATGATGCCGTGATGACATGAGGGTGAGATCTGCATCTCCTGCTGGGATAACCAGACCAACGCCAAGTCAAGCTCCTGCATCATCTCCTGTGTTCTTACATCTTCTCGCTGTCTTGTTTGTTATTCAGCCTTTGGAGGCACCTGCTATTTATCTGTTTTTCCCCACTCCCGAATCATGTTCTCATTTGCACATTATTCCTTGCCTGAGTTTCCACCATCAGTGTCTAGACAGGTATCACTGCTCTGCAAGGGAGACAGGTGGAAAAGCACTTTTTCACTCCTGAGGATCTCAGAAGCTTTTCTGAGAGGCAGAAAGGATGCTCTCTTCCTTGAACAACATACAAGTACCTAACATCAGACCATGGCATGGGC
>NW_010185288.1:0-11467 GCF_000695765.1 Mesitornis unicolor | reverse complement strand
TGTAGGGAATACAATATTCAGGTAGGGCGGCCAACACATCGCTCAGCTGTGTCTTAAGACCCTATAAATGAGCTAGACGTCTTGCAGGCAGAGCAGCACAAATAAAGTCTCCAGAAAGCACTCAAATACAGTGCAAGAAGAAACTTTATGAATCAGCTCGGTGTTTATCGAGGTCTGCGAGGAGCAAGGCAGAAGGATGTTAATGTGAGAAGAGTCATTTATTAAAACGCTGCAGCCCCGAGAAAGAAGAGGAGGAGTTGTTGATTTTGGAGATCTTGTGCAACAACTGCCAGACAGGGGCATTCCCATCTTCCCTCCTGGAGCGTGACCTCCACTCACACTTCAGCGGTTCTGGTTTATATCTGTACGTTGTAGCTCCCAAGCCCTCAGAGCTGAGTTCCTCTGCAATATTTTTATGTAATGCATTTATCTTAACAGCTTCCCTACATGGGCTGTGTGCAGTTCTTTGGGGACAAGGCCATTTTTCAAAGTTAGTGCTGCAGAGACAATAAAAAAGAGTTAAAACAGATTAGAGTTTTGACTCTTACTATATATCAGGGAAATCTTACTGGAAACCTCAAACAGATGCACAGTAAAAAGGCTAAGCATGCTGCTCCTGTGATATATTTGCCTGAAATTGCTAGAAGACTCATCTAACTTTTCCCTGTTTGCCTTCAGAAACAGATTGCTTCTCTTCTTCATCCACATTTTGAGCAGTTCATGCTTGAAAACCTGCAAACCAATGGGCATTGCCTGATAATCATGTAACTGTGGGGTTTTTTTCCTTTCTCTTTTTTTTTTGATTGTATTTTGACAGCACATAAATCATTTTAGCTTCCCAGGTAGTTATAATGGCAGAGCTCTGCTCCCGAGATTTTTAAGGCAAAGTCTTGCAATATGAGGACTGAACATCAGCTGAGCCGCGCTAACTCTCACTGTCAGCTGAGCTGACAATAAAAGGAGGTTAAGCCAAATTGCACAGACTGCGAGCCTATGCACCGCAGAGTCACACTGGTTTTGTTTATCATGGGATAGGAAGGAGCACACGGAGAGTTACCACAGCTCAGCTGATGGATGGCAAGTTGTTAAGCTCGTATGTCTTGCGTCCCTATTTTCTAATTTAGACCTGACAGAGGAAATGGAAGACAATAATTAATGAGTGGAAGAGGAGATACGGCTTTACAATAGAGAGAGATGGTGAGATAACGTTATTACATATTTCATTGGATCTTTTACCAAACAGATGATAGAGTCATTATAAAGGGTGCACAGAACAAAGGGAACATTGACATTTAAAGCGATTCTGCTCCGGAAAGCAGCCACAGAATTGGCATGATGGGTTTCCGTGACTTTTGTGTTTGGTTTTCGGGTGAAGGAACAGCTTTGTGTCTATTAAACCCGCAAACTGTCGCAACGTGGGAGTTACACTGATTTTGAGTCCGATGAGATTTCAGTCTTGAAGTACATTTCTGTCTCTTTCCCCACTCTTTGTTTTCCTTATTTTTTTAATTATTTTTATTCCATGAAGGCCAGGTAGCAGCAGCTTTTCCTCCATTGTTTGCTTTGCTTTGTTTTTCTCAGTTGTTCACAGGGTAGGGCTGTTTTTCCTGCTGTATTGTTGCTGCTTCAGAGCTGCCTACACACAAGTTTATCTCGGCTTACTCCAACCACTGTGAACTTTTGCATTTGGTTCTCTTTATCAGCTATAAAATGTCTTATTCTGATTAATTTAAGAAACTTTTCAAACCAAACAGAGCTGAAAAAAACCAGCTCCAATGTTACTCAAATAAGAGGGTCTGTGCAGCCTTGTGCCCTGATTTAGTTAAAACTTCTTAAAGCTGTGCTCTTTTAAATTACTGCCAATTGAAATGCACTTGATATGTTGAAAATATCATGCCGGGCTTGTGTAACGTATTGTCTTTGAGTTATATCCTCAGTGAGATGTAGTAAAAGCCTTTGCTTTCAGCGAGGCTGAAAAATAAGAATTTAAATGCTTGTAAGCTCAAAGTATATGACTGCACTTGTGGAACTGAAGCAGCAAAAATACTAAAATAAGTATACAAGGTGTGACAATACTGCCTATGGCTTAGAGTCACATCTCCAGGGGTGTTTCCTTACCCTGTCTCTGGCAGAGCACCCTTGGCAGAGCACCCCGGGTGTCTTTGGGAACAGTGGCTGCGTTTGGGATCACTTGGAGCACAATGAATTTTAAGCCAGCTTAAGCTTCATACAAAAACCTGTAGGTAACACCCAAACAAAAGGCCGCAGCGAGGCCATTTTGCTCTTTCTGAAATGATGTTTGTCCGAATTTGGGCTCAAAGGAAATTGCAACTTTCCGGTTCGCTTCAGGAAAACACGCAATGTCAGATTTCTTCTGTGGAGCAGAGATTTCAGCATTCATTCAGCTCAGCCAGCAGGTGAGAAGCAGCTTAACAGTAGCACACGGCGTTAGTGGCCACCGCAGTAATCCCTTGAGCAAAGAGCACGTGAGGCTGGAAAAGCTCCAGAAGGGAAGTCGGAATGACCCCAGCAGCAAACCTTTCCTGAAGGAAACCACATCTGCTGGAGCTGGCAGGCAGGGCTGTTCTCAGGAGGAGCGAGATGCAAAGTTCAAGGGAAGACGCGCGGTGCCTGCGCGGGGGCCGTGTAACGAGCCGCGGTGCGAGGAAGCGCTTTGTTCTATTTACAAATCCCTGCACTACCGACAAGGAAACTTGGGTGGCCGCCTTCCAAACAAAACAATGAAGGAAGAAAGAAAGGTGGGTTTTTCTTTGTCTCGCAGCTCCCATAAATCCCCTCCCATTCTGAAACGTGATTTTTTAATTTTTTAGGTTTTTTTTTCCCCTCCACGCGTAAGCACATTGCACATTTTACAAGTGTAATTACAAAGGGATCAAACGCGGGAGCAGTAATGAAGAGTGCATCAAGGAACGCTGAGCCTCTTGGAAAACTCCACAGGTGCTACTTAGAGCTTTGAAATAGCAAGGTTATTGTGCCTGAAGAATATTGTTTCAGCCACCAAGAGGTCAAATACCAGAGAACATTCTTGGATATTAAGGGAGATTTAAATCAGACTTGTTCCTCGAGACAACTTTCCACTAAGGAGGTTTATAAACCAGCTCCTCTGATACAAAAGCCCCCAAACCCCAAGAAATCTTAGAAACCCCAAGGGAGAGGGTAGATCAGAGGTTGGAAAATCATGAATAATGCAGAGAAAAGGAATAGGGGATGATTAGTCACTGTTTGCTATAGGACGAGAACACTGATTTTCATTTTTTAAGAAAAAATCAGTCATTTTTATGTGCAGCAACAGGCTCTCATTAAAAAGATTTCACTGAGCCAATCTCTGGGACTCTGCCTCTACCACTCAGACACTTTTCTCTCCTCCTCAGTAAATATTTAGACTGGATGGTGTAGGGCTGTAATGTCCTCAGGGAATTAACCCTTGGTACCTCGTACTAAATCCATTCTGTGTATCGACTGCTGGACGGTTTGACTGAAGACTAAAACCGAGCTGTGGTTCTTCTGCTGTTCTTGCTGTTCAATTAAAACTCTGTTCTTTGAGATCTGCACCTTCATCTTTAGCTATTAACAAGTTCCCATTTAATTTCCTAGGTATCTGTGGGGAAAAAGGGCATTCATTTGGTAAAAGCACATTACAAAGAGCTACCAGGTAGGGATAGTCCTTCTGAGTCTTGTTCAAACTCCATTTCAGACATCAGGAGTCCTTTATCTTGGCTCTCTATCTAGGAAAATATTTACCCACTATAATGATCTAATCACAGGAAGGGGCCAGGCCCTATTTTTCTCATTTGCCTGCCTGTCTCACCATGGGGTGAGGCCTGTACCAGCCCCAGATCCTGGTGCAGAGCTTGCAGTTGGTGTCCAACACCAACAATGTCAACTGCTGCAATGCTCTGGGTGGCTGTGACAGTCCTGGTGCTTTCAGATGCTTCCTTGTGACATTCAGCTCCTCCATCAGCACCTTCCTACCATGTGCGTAGAGGGGCCACCTCATCGAGGCCCCTCCAGAGCAGCACTAAACAAGGCTGAGTAGGTTGTTGTTCCTACCTGAGGAATAAAGAATGAGTGAAAGGTCTTAACTGGAAGGCATTGGAACCAGTTTAGGACAAAGGTGGAGCAGGAGAAAGCCCAGATAAAGTCCTGGACATTCAAAGAGTTGAGCTGGCTGGTTTTGCTGTGTTCCCACAAGCTAAGAGATAAGCTGATCTCTCTGATTGTAACAAGATAGGGTGGGAATGGTTGCGTTCTTAAGTTGCTTGTTGCCTTAAACCCTCCTTTGCTGTAATGCTAAATAAAACAAATACTTCAAGGATATAGGTCATTATCCCTGGTCAGCTGCCCAAAGGGAGGGAACAGAGGGTGGTAAACAGCTGACACATGGGTGTAGCCAGCTCTTGATTTACTAGTGGAGAAAAGTGGCATTTTTCAGCCTACGCTCGGGCAGGGTGAGATGCTGAACACGTGAGATGGGCCTTTAGAGGTGCTGCTGGTGCTGGACCCGTGTGGCTGAAATGTGGGCAGGAGAATGCACTTTTCTGAAAAACTTTCCTGAAGTTTTGAAGCCATTTGAACCTTTCTGGAAGTTCTGTGCAGAACGGGTGTTTCTAAGTACATCACTTTGTGCTCACAAGCTCAGCCCGGAGTGCCAGCCCTTGCTGTGACCAGTACCGTGCTCCTGCAGCTGTGGTGGGCCTCTAGCACCAAACAATTGAAGGAGATGAGTCCTGCAAGAGGGGAAAGGATGCACATAGGGGTGTTTGACATCTTATGGACTTGCCAAGGCACCAGTGAGATCCTAAGGTTTCTCCAGTGGAGCCATCTCAAAATGGCTGTGCACACAGACTCAATGGTTTTGGGTTATTATGCTGAAGGGAGGAGAAGATGGTGCTCCCAGTGCCCGTTTAGTCTCAAATTGTCCCCTAGATTAGAGGCAAGCGATTTGGAAGAGACCTAGGAGCAATCTGGTTTAGCTCTCTGCAGACATTCCTCTCCAGCCGCAAGCAGCTCATGAGTGGCTCCAGCCCAGCTCTGGTGCCAGGGATCTGTCACCTCACTGGCAGTGGGGCTGGGCTGGCTCCTCCATGATCCAAATTCTCCATGGGATGAGGAAATGCATGTGTGGGAGTGGCTGAGCCCAGGGCTGCTAGGGTGCCCTGTGTCGCCTCTGTGTCCCACAGAGGAACGGAACAGATCTCTGTTGGCAGCGATGCTGTGGTCAAGGTCAAATACATGGGTTATAATGGCCTATAAAAATTCTCCACGCAGTCTTACACTTCTGTGCTGTAAGGTATACAGAGCTGTCAGGGTAAGTGATGGAGGTAGGGACTCCATCACTTTATAATCCAAGTGTGTTGTCCCAGAGGCCGGGAAGGCCTGCTGTCTCTTTTTATAGATGGTGCACTGAGGCACAAAGCTCCGGAGTCGCTGGGGAGGAACATGTTGGATAAATGTTTCTCATTAGAAAATGTTTATTTGTCAGACATGATTCCTTTCATATTGTGTGTGTGGGAGTGTATCCATTTCAGCAAGACACTCTAGGAAACATTTTCTTGGAATCAGCATGGAAATTCTGGCCAAAATGGCCCTCCATCGTGGCATGGTCATTCCTGGGGTGGCTTGGTCATATCTTGGAGCTGAGGTTGGCAAGACGGGGAATTAAAGCAGGCAGAACAGTGCCCTGATCCTCAGTTGGTTCTGGCACTGTGATTTGTTTTTCACTGCCTGCTTTTTGTCCTTTATTCAAGGGAGAAAAGTCCTCCAAAAATGTTAAGAAGTCCTGTTTTTGTCACAGTAGAGATGGGAAAGCTTCCAGACTCTCCAAGATATTGGCAAATGGTGGAAGCTGTTTCCAGCTTAGCTCAAGCTGCAACTTTCCCAAGGACCCACATCTGCTGTGTTGCAGAGCAGGAGACTTAACTGGGTTTCTTACCAAGAAAATGATGGTACAAGGACTGCCTAATCCCATAGCTGAAATTGGGCAAAGCTGGCAGCCAAGAACTGGAGACCCAGCAGCCACGTCCTCCCCTTCTGGCTCCATTTTCCTCTGTTTTCAAGCTGGTCTGTCAGACTGGCCACAGCCACCAGTTCTCATCCCTTATCCATATGAAATTCTTACCTCTTTGAGTCTTTAAACTATTTAGGACTTCTGTATGAGATGTATAGGGGTTTTGAAGCACTCCATGGAAGAGACCACCTGAGCCAGCAAATCCAGACCTTTACTATTGTGCAGGGAACGGGATTTGGGCCTACCTTGTCCTCTTGGAAAGCCCACTTCAAGTTACCCATCTTTGGCATTAGCCAAACTGCACAGCTTTGGATGTCTTAAAGGTTTTGCATCAGTCCTGTGTGGTTCTTCCCTCAAATCTGCCCAAAGATCAGGGAAATGGGAATGTCCAGAGGCCAAGCAGTGAGTTCAAGTTTTGTTCAGATGAAAACCATAAAAAGAAAGACTGCACTACCTCTGAGCAGGGAGGCCAGAAGGCCATGGGCTTATTTGGCAGCCTTGTCAAAGAGCTCCTCTCTGACATGTGGTTCACCATAGCTCAGACTGTTTTTCATCCAGAATAGCTCTTACTATTTTAATTTGGATTTCTATTTTTTTTCCCTTTGGTGAATTATTTCTCTTATATTTCACCAGGGGGAATCTGATTTTCTCTTCTCCTCCCTTCCTAGTAATTCAGATCTCTCTAGGTGTCTCTCTACTACACCCATCTTCCCTGACTGAAGGACTTGCGTGCAGAATTCCCAGTTGGCATTTCTAGCTTGCAGAGGTTATATTTATGTGGCTGTACACATTTTTACGTGCTGTAACTCTATTTACTTTAGGAGAAGAGCCTGCAAGATTAATGAGTAAGGCAACATATTTAAAATATACATCTTGTAAATGTGTTAATGACAATACAGGCTATAGGTCCCTGTGGAAATAAGAAGAGGCATCCTTTAATAAACAATGGAGCACATCCAGTTTTTCTTCCTACTTAAGTTATTTCCAGCACATTCACTAAAATGCTACCAGATTCAATAATATTTGTCTCTTTCTTGGCTTCTTACATACATAGCTTTCTTCCTTGACAACAAGTCCAAGATTTTTTGGAGCCAAAGCAGGAATGATGATGTGTTTTTGTTGTTGTTGTTCTTCTAACCAGCTGTCTCTGCTCATCTTGCTGTCACTACAAGAAGACATCTGCTTAGTACATTCAATATTTTCGCTTTGATTCTCAACAGGGAGGTCAAAGCCGATGCAAAAATGTCCCCCAAAATATTTGTTACTGAAAATGTTTAAGACTGGGGTACTTTTTGTTTATTCAGTGTAGGCTCCATAAAGAATTTGACCAATTCCCTTCCTGTAAAACAAAGCACTCATGATTTCAGTGCTAAAATCTGGACACGAAACATTCGCCATTAGAGAGATATCATGCAAGATACCAGATGGTGTAAAATATAAAGTCTAGTGACTTCTGCTTTAATTATATCACACCACTCTGATGAGATACTATAAACCTGCTTTTTTCCCCCACTAAGCTGAGACCCAGAGAGTAAGGATTCTTAATGAAACTGTCAACTTCTTTACCAATTCTATGTGCTAATTTCATCAAAACTGATTAGAAAAAATGGAGTAGTGCTAGTTATGGCTTGCCTGTGGCCACAGAGCTCCAGGCAGTTCTTTCTTCTAGGCACTAGCAACCCTCCTTCCTCATTAACCAAAGATCCAGTCTAGCAAAACACTTCAATCCTTAAATCCCTCCCTGTTCAACAGAATGCTTAAACCTAAGCTGAAATCTCTCTGGGCTCAAATTGGATTTAAGTATGTCCTTAAAATTAAGTATGCTACACTGGCACGTTGCTCCCACAGCACTTTTCAGTGCTAGGATTTAGCAGTTTTACAAAGCTTTACCATTTCTTCCAAGAGCAGCACAGAGATGGGTACAAGGAGGTTTATACTTTCCTGAGCTACCCAAAACTCACCGTGGACGACAGGAAAATGATATGGAATTAGTCAGGATTAATTGCCAGGTAGAACCAAGTGTCTGGTGAACCATATCCAACTCCAAGATGTGTGGAGAGGTGCAGAGGGGTTTGATGACGGTCACTGCCTTTGATGTACTCATGGTAAGTTGGGGAGGTTGTTGGAGGTTGTGTTCCTCATTGGAGAAGATTCCCTCAGGGTTCTGGCCCAGACTCGATCACTGTCAGCGATCTGGGATTTCCTAATGGCTGCCCAGCACGTGCTTTGCATTCCTGTCTGGATGCAAACATACCTGCAGAATGGGGAACGGCAAAGCTTGGCCCACTGCTGTTCCTCGATTCCTTCCACCAGGCAGCACACACACGTGGATCTCTAAATCAGGAACATGTACCCTGCTTGGAAATGAATTCAGACTTACAGGTTGAGTCTTTCCTATCCTGTCTGCCGAGTATCCACGCTGGTGTTTCCTCATTCCTTCCCCAGTGGCCCAGGAATGCTATTGCTGTGAGCTCAGATTTTGCATATGCTTCCAAAAGCACCCTTTGGAGGCGGAAGGGTCAAGTGTGCTGCTGCAGCGTGAGTCTGGGTGGAAACGGGCGTCCTCACGGAGAGGTGGATGAAAAGAGGAGTCTCCAGTCGATCTGGGGCTAATTGCATCTGATCCTTGTCTGAAAATGAGGTGGCAACTCTCCCAAGAACATGAGCTTAGGATGTTTTCCAGCTTTTCTGGCTTTTACCCACGGGAGGATTAGTTCACCAGGTGGGCGACTTTCCTGTTGTTCTGGAATTGTTGCTTGTGAGGGAATACGTCAGATCCCCACAACCTCATCTGATTAAGAGCTGGATCGCAGCAAAAATGACTTGGGTTAGAGATAAGGAAAGGTTTTCTAATTGTGAATCTCTGGAATGGATCCTCTGTGTATCCTTATCAGCAGGGAAGGTGAGCCTCTGTCAGGTATGGTTTAGGCAATGCTGCTCCTGCTTTATGGCCTGAGGGATGAATTCCCGTGGCTTCCCAAGGGCTCTTTCCTTCTGTTTTATTTTTTGTGGTTTTACCTCTGAAATCTCACCAAAAGCAGAGACCCAGACTCTGAAAAGCAGACACAGGGAGGTGAACCGACTTGCCTAAAGTCGTACAACACAGGAAAAGTAGGAACAGAGGCCAGGTTTCCAGGCTTCTGGTCATGCACCTTAACCACTAAAAACCTTCATTTCCTTGAATTAATATTGGCTCAGGCTGGCTCTTGTATTATTGCCTCCTGAGTGGCCTATGCAATGTCAGGCATTTCAGTCGTTTGCTGTTTAATTCATTTTGCTGCTATGGCGCAGGGTGCGGTAGATATTACCGAAGGAATGATTGCACGTTGCCAGTATTTTTTATTCTTTCCAGGCAAAGAGCAGATTTTCACAGCCAGGCTCAACACCTTGAATTTTCTACTTTCGTTTCCAAAGTGCATGATATTGGCCATAAGAAATTGGAAAAAAATTAGAAAATTCACGCTGTGCTTGACAAGGCAGTGACCATTCCGGGCAGCGCAGTACAAGGGTAATGGGCTGAGAATCAGACTTCTGCTGCTGCACTGTGGAGGATTAGTCACAGCTCATCTACCTGCAAAATGGAGGTGGCGGTAGTTACTATCTCACATTCTGGAGCCTCAGAGCTTCAAACTTTGGGGATCAGTCAAAGGAGGCTGCTACAGATGTGCAAAATATCCTCTCTTCTGTTAACATTGCTGGAAAATTGCATAAGCTTGATGGATAAAGGAGCAATAATTGTTGGATACAGGACAAGGAAAATACTTGACCGCTGGTTTTCTCTGAAATATGAAATGGAGAACACTTGTCTCTCATCTTGGGCCAAACAGTTTCTTTTCGTTTTCAGATGCTTCCCTTAGATACAAGTTGACACAACACAAGAGTTGTTGCAGACTTGCAAGAAAGATCTATCAGAGAAGGGAAAAAACCCCAGGCAACGATCTCCCTGTAAAAGTACTTCTCAGGAGCATTACAAATCAGGACTCCATCGAGAGGTCCCTTGTGATGACTGCCTGACCCCTGCAGCAGAGAGCACCATCAGCAGTTGTCTTCAGAGCACGATGAAGGAGCACGACTTTGCTCAGCTGGAAGGAGACACAGGAACCATGTGATCTCCAGGGATGAACTGAACCCAGGTTTACAGGGCCTTGGGCAACGGCTTTGGCTGCTCAGCTTGTGCTGATGCCACGGCCTCGTCCGCTTCTGCTTTAGGAAGCAGCCGTGCCCATGTCTTTCAAAACAGGCCACGTTCACAGGGTGCTATCGGCACTCTAGGTACACCTACGGCGTGCGGCCCTGGTGACTCATGCACTATCCCGCTCTGGTTTTGGAGCTCGGCAGGGTTTAAACACAGGGTAGGCGGCTAGGACAAGGCTGGGGTATTTCTAGTTGTATTCATAATGCTTCGAAAACGTCTGTGGCTGTGACAGGCTCAGGCAGATTTAGCTGCAGCGCTCCTAAGATAGCATCTGGCCCCAGCAGCCCTCTCCATCCCTAGGGAGGAATTTAGCACCTCTGGTGCTGGGGGCCAGCGCAGGACGCCAAATCAACTGCAGATGGGGGATTTGCACCGAGGACCGCGTTTGGTACATGCCATGCTTCCCCTGCTGCAGGGCCTGCCAGGGAAGGGGTGTCTATTGGGGTGGTATCTCCTGGGGTCTCTGATCAACCTGGGAGTGTATTTGCTTGTTTTAGACACTTTGGCAGCCAGGGAAGGGGAATAAAGGCTGGATCACAACTCGTTACTCCAGTTCCTGAAGTCTTTTAGACATTTAATGCCCTTTTTTGGGTCCTTACGTGCAAACTTTCCCTCTTGAGGCTGTCCAGCAGTGACTGCGGACATTAAAGCCGGTAATGGGAGAGGATTGTAAACATCTTCTGAAAGTGCCTAGCAGAGCCCTTTATTGTCAAAATGAAATACATTTAAAGTGCTTAAAAACTCATCCAGAAATCTCATTCCAAATGAGTAAGGCTTGGCAACTCTCCCCTGCAGCCTGAACGCAATGTAACCCTCCTGTCTTCCCCTCCTCTTCAGGACAAATGCAGGTACCCAACGGCTACTTAAAGAGTAACAGTCCATTATCAAAATCAACACACTCAAAATCCGAATTATTTTAATTGCAGTCCTTATAAATAGCCACAAATCAAACAGAAAGAGATCAGAAAACAGCTTCCCTCCCTCCTCTCCTTAGTACTGTGAATCTCTGAGCAGGCAACTCCTTTGTAACTCCCAGCATCTTTTATGTCCCCCCACCTTTCTATGTGCCCCTGGTTGGGGAAGAACAAAGAAAAAGTTGGATGGAAAAGGTGTCCTGGACAAAACTTCTCGGTGAAAAGTTGAATACTACAAGCCACGGTGCGCATTTCTGGGCCCAACTCCCCCGGTTACAGGGCGGAAGGGTGATGCTTGCAGGGTCGGGGCTGTCTCCAGCCCCGTCCCCC
>NW_010185287.1:251085-317830 GCF_000695765.1 Mesitornis unicolor | reverse complement strand
TATTCATTCTTTGGGGGTTCTGGTAAATATTTTTGTCCACTTGAGGAAATGGTAATTCTGTGCTTTGAAAGATTCTGCACAGAGTCCAAAAAACAATACACCTCGCAAATGAAAATAAGGGTGAAGGCATAATGTGAAGCAGTTTTCTCTGGTTACAAACATTTATTTCCCACTGTAGTATGTGCTTGCATGGAGTGGGACACTTAACAAGTCTGTAGTACTTCACACCAAGCAACTGTCTTGGAAACCAATGGAAAACCAGTTTTGTCTTAGAATGGTGAATATTTTTGGTGAATAATTTAAATAGCAAAAGTAGGTGGGTTCTGTTACTAATTGTATTTGTTAAGTATATGTGAGTGTTTTTGGACTATGGGGCTGCTTGTGAATTGTTTAGTTCACCACTTTGTGCCTGGCTCTTGAATCCCTGGTGGTGGTTCCCCATCATGAGTGGTTAGCTGGCCCTTAACTTCCTGATGGACAGTGAGGAACTTTATGCTCCTTCAGATGATGTTTGTTTGTCACTCTGGTGTACTTTGAGGAAGGGCATCCCTTTCCCAGGAATGTGGTGGGATGGGGAGGGAAGGAAGAGAAAGGAACTACATGGGTGTGAATGAAATGGGAACACCAAGACCCTGAACTGACGCAAACCGAGCAGCAGTTGAGCATTCCCAGTGGGTGCTCACAGTCCCTGTTGCTCATTTGCCCGTTTGATCTCATCCTGATGGTGCTTCTGAAAGGTCTTTTATGTGGTGATACAGGAGGCCAAGAACCTTTTTGTCTCCTTTTTCTCTTTTAGCAGGATCAGCCTGAAATTGCAGGCTTATGGTCATAGGGTCTGTGAAAATCTCTACTTCCTCAGCGTGCAAAGAGGGGAAGGAGATGGATTCCACAAAATAGGACAGCAAGCAAGTCTTGTCCTCATGGACGTGTTTCTCAGCCCTTCCACTTGCTGACTGTGATCCTGCATTGCTTCTGGGAATCAACTGTGGGCACACACAGTGGGATATGAACTTTCCCACTGTTCCCCACCTCTTCCATAGCTGTGATACTTCTGGGAGTCAGTTGTATTATGTCTGTGGGATGACAAATCTAGGACAAAACCCATACAAAGAGTATGAGAGCACAGTGCAGTGTGACAGGTTCATGTGCTGTTCTCTGTGTTAGGAAGAAATGGTGTTATGTTTCATGAGTGGATAATTTGACCAGATTTTAGAAAAACCTTGCTCAGCAGGTTGAATTTGGCAAGTTTAGGTCCAGGGCAGAAACCAAGGCAGAACACAGCTTTGGAGAAGGGAGGCATGATCCATCATGTTACATCTCCAGCGCAGTTCTGGTAGAGCAGGCGTACACACCATTCCTGAAGTCCTGCTGTGTGCTGGGGGCAGAAGGCTCTTTGGAGAAGAGCTGTGGCAATATTTCTCCTTACTTCCAAAACCTTTCCTATTTTTCCCACTGTGAGAAGGAGTTTGCTGACGGTCTGCAGAGTCAGCATTTATTGGATCACAGCAGCTTGGCTCAGAGGAGATTTGTAATCACAGACTCAGGGTTGTGCACAGTACCTGTGCCTGTGGGTATTTCATGGCATATTTTATCCTTAGTAATTGTTTAAGCTCAAAACTGGCAATTATTTTCAATTATACACATATACTGTACTCACATAAACACACTGTGAAGAAGCTTAGAAACAGAAACACAAACTTAAACCATCTTCTAATGTTCTGCGTAAATAGCTGAATTGTATCTACTAACCTACAGGAGTTACAGGCTCCTTTGCTTGTCTTCTTGTCTGGCACTAGGCAAGTAATTCTTAACTACTTTGGTTTTCCAAGTTTGCACTATAAACTGTGGATAAGAATGTTTCTTCTGCAGGGTTGCTGTGAAGAATAAAACACTTATTGAAGCTTTTGAACACCTCAGTAGAGTGATGCAGTGCAATAGTGCTAAGTTGTTTCTAAGCCATCATTTAATATTATGGCATCCTGTTTTTTCATGTGTGTATTTAGTGAAGGAGATAATACATGAACGTGAGCTTTGCGTAGGAGTCTCTCATTTAACAAACATCTGAACGGTATTTGGTTTCAGAAAATTGAATGTTTCCCTTATCAGAATTAGTAGCAATTTTTGAATGTTTTCTCTCTTCTTTTGTAGGTAGCCTGTATGATACTTTTCATATGGCAGCATAAAATCTAAAGTGAATAGGAGACCTGAATCCTGTACCCTCTTTTAAACTATGTGAAAACCAGGAGAGTTTGCAACAGAGTGGCCTGAGGAAAAGGTGCTTGCTGTAGACTTCTATGTGCTTTGTTCTGCACTTTGATGGCTCACACTTTAATGACATATAAACTCATTTCTTGTTATTGTCTCTTTGCTGTGTATTCTTGTCCATATAATTCTCAACTCTTTAACACTTATAGTTGATTCGAGCTCTCTGAAGTTGCTCCAAAGGTAATACTGGTCCAGGATGCTGGATTAGAGCAGCTGGCTAGCTTCCTCTGGCCTATATGTGAGCTCTCTGTGGCAGACAGCTGCAGTATTTTCGTGAAAGAACACACACAAGCACACTTCAAAGTTTCTAGTGCCTAACATTAACCACCCATTAGATTGGCATCCTGTGTCGCATCCATCCACACTGATTCCCAATAACTTAAAATTCCACTATTATTGGCATGAAAAGGCTGCAGATTTATCAACATACAAAAAATCCAGCTAAACAAGTGTTAATCATGCACATCACATCAAATTAACATGTTCAAAATTAATATTCTTGACCTTGCCAGTGGGCAGAATAATCAGTCTTGCAGTAGGATCGTACTCCAGTGCGTGGTACCGGCAACTTCAGCCGATGTGCGAGAGAAGTGCTGACCTCTCCACTTGGAAATAACATTTCTCTCCCATAATAGACAGTCCTGCCTCTATGAAACAGAACCTTTGACCTTTCTAACAGGAATAATGTCCCTGTCAAGGTGCTGGGTAATCAGTATTGCCATGCCCGTTTAGAGACAGTGTTGTCATTTGCCACTCTTGTAAACAGGGCTGCCACTCCTACCTCTCATTTCTATTGCCTAATGAGGAATATGCTAACATCTCTGCCAAGTAGTGAAGTCTCAAATACAATTTCAGTTACATGTGAATTATCAGTCAGTCTTGGTATAGAAATAGCTCATGTTGTGGGTGAAATGTTTGCCTTTCTTCCTGTAAGTGGAAGGCCTGTGGAGTGGGAGTTTTCTAACAGACTAATATAACTCTTTTATATGCCTTCATTTGCATTAGGTCTTTGATTGACTTCATCCACTGAGCTGGTTTTCTCTTGCCCCTGTTCATTAATTTTGTGAGTAAGGTTCATTGGCACAGTCAAATCACCTCTGTGCTGATGTTCCTGTGTTGGCTTTCTTTTGGCTGGCATTCAAACTGTGCCCCCTCATCACTCCGAATGATCCTGCCAAAACTAGGGACTCTGAGGTCTCTTCATTGGTTATTTAATCTTAAGAAAAATATATTCTGGTTATTTCTTATGGGGCTGGTGTCAGCTTTAAAACAGAATGGGAAAGATATTCAGGAGAAGGCTCTGCTGTGGCAGCAGCTGTGTCTGTGGCAGGAGCAGCCGCCCCTGTGCTTTGGCTAAGGAAGCAGGAGGTCAGGCTGCAGAGAACTCTGCTGGCTGAGTCCTACTCGCTGCTCCTCTTTATGATCTCTTCTGATCCTCTTTTTCTCCTTCTTTTCAACTGGGAATATAATATTCATCCTATAAGCACCGGGAGCATTACTGCTCCCAATCCCTTTCTGCTGTTCTCTTCTTTGAGATGTATATGGATTTATTTTTTTTTTAAGGGTGGAGGAGTTTTTCTGTTCAAGATGCACTCAAAATCACATGCTTTGGGAAATGACCCTTAATATTACACGATGATTTCAAACCATGTATAAATAATAAAGCTGGTTGTAATTTTTTTAATAAAAAGCTATTTGGTTGAAGACAAAATATTTTCAAGGAAGTGAATGGTTTTGATAATTTTTTATAGTTAAGCATTTTTTCATGTGAGAAGAATATTTGAATGTTTTGGTACTTTTTCAAGTAAAGAGCTTCTATACTAGTTTAAATATATCCCAGTAAGCTAATTAAAAGAAAAGAAAAAGTCTTGGCAAAAAAAACCATAATTAAAACAACAGATTTCAAAGTATCAAAATGAAATAGTTGGGAAGTTTCAAGCGAAAATATATGGTCTCAGATGCATTTTTCAGGGAAAAAAGGGAAAAATTGTGCAATTAATTGGCTTTTGGAAACCAGTAAAATAGCCTTTAATGCTATGGGTTTGTTTCCAAACAAATTCAAGGAGATGTGTGTCTGCCCATGTTACTGGGTGGATGTTGCCATGGAAGGGATGAAAATTATGCAATGTGTTTCATCTTTCTGCTGAAGAGGACCTCTAGCAGTTGGGGTACGAGCCAGTAACTGTTGTGCTGGTGGGCATCTCAGAAGATTGCTGAGTTTGGCCCAGGACAGCAGCAGCATAAACGTCTGTTACAGCTGCATGGGAACTTCTGCCTGCAGAAATGTAATGCAGAAGTGATATTTCTCTGATCTCGTATAGTTGATCTCTGGTGCCTGTGTAGAGCCAGGTATATGAGTTTATTAATGTATTTACAATATGTAGAATGTTTTGGGCAGTGATGGATCACAATTTATTTCCACTGGCAAGGAAATTATCCATAGCTCAGTTTGAAGGTAATTCCCTCTTGTGTAGAAATGAATTGCACTATACCACAGCTTACTGTTATGTTTTGATACTAAATGTGTTAATTTCATTATTACCTAGCAGTTTAGTTAATAATTATAATAAATATTAATGAGGGAGCTGTCTGTTCTCGACCTCTCTGTGGCAGTACCTGCAGTAGGTTTCTGAATCCCTTTGATATCCTCATCTTTAGAAACCGAGGGCCATACCAGAGAACTGTTGTCCATTTTTTGTCAAATGCTATGTCACAGTGACACCATTGCTCAACTTGCAGGCAATTCCTCAAGGTTATGGTGCCCTTTGAGATGTAAACCAAAAGCTTCTTCAAGAGCTTTAATTTTTTTTCTTTTTTTCCTCTGGAGAAAAACCCACCAAAAAACCCCAGAACCACCTACTTTCTTTCATTTCCATTCTTATTAACTACTTCTACTATTAGAATTGCCTTTAAAGTTGTTTTTTTCCCCTCAGACTTTGCTGTCGAGGCATTGAAGAACAGTTTTACAGATGCCCTGCTGATTCAAACATTTACTCTACACTTGAAAAATATCAAACCATGAGCCTTTTTTTTTTTTTTTTTTTTTTTTTAAATAAGAAGGGAACGGCTGAGTAATGATGGGCTGGAGACAGTGCTTTTTAAAGACAATCTCTCTACCAGGCAGTCAATCTCAGCAAAAAGATTTACCATCATCTCCTGATTTTATTCTCTGCTTTCATAGTCTCTTTGCTCTTCCTGTAGGTACTTAACCAAACAAGAAATTTCTCTGCTATGGCCCTCATTGTCCTTCTTTCTGTTGCAGTGAAGCTGTTCCCTTCATCTGTACTCAGACAGACTATAGATCATCTCTCTTCTCTGTGCAAGGTCTGGTGGGGCACAGAGGAATCGGAGATGCCTTTGGTTGCACATGGGCTCCTTTCCACAAGTACCTGCACTGAGTCCTGTACTATCTGCCAGTGTGGGACTGAAGTTTGGCCTTAACCCTCTCTCCTTTTCTGTCCCATGTGCTGGGAACAGTTTAATTGGGTTTTCTGAGGAGGAAATGTATTATTTGCCTTTTGCATTGAACCTCTGAGAACAAAGCCTCAGGGAGTTGTGAGCCCTTCAGCCACCATAAACCTGTGGTGGTGGTGTGAAAGCTTTGAATATGCCCTGAATCTGCCATCACAGGTTGGTCCAGGACTTGTTGGGTTCTCTTTTATTGCCCTGAGGGCAAGTGACCAGCCCTTGAAATAAAGAACTAGAAGCTAATGGCATAAACTCCAGTTGAGGATGGTGTTTTAAGTCCTAGTCTAAGACATTTCCTTGAGCATCCTCAACTCTTGCATGAATCTTTGGTTGAGGAAGTTGGGGGTAATGTTGTGTTTCATCCCTCCTCTCCTTTGTGCAGGGGGAGAAGCAGAAGGAGTTGTTCAAATTGTCAGTTTATTGAAGTTGCAGATTGCTGGGTTAAATTCCATACTGTCTTTTGTGCCTTACTTCCCACAT
The DNA here is from genome assembly GCF_000695765.1 of Mesitornis unicolor. NCBI lineage: Eukaryota > Metazoa > Chordata > Aves > Mesitornithiformes > Mesitornithidae > Mesitornis > Mesitornis unicolor. The sequence goes on along the minus strand of NW_010185287.1, from coordinate 311,617 downwards.
TTCTGGATCAAAGGCTGATGTCAAAACTTGGCTTCACAACTTAAGCTTAGGAAGGAGAACAGCTATAGAGGAGGCAGCTTCTGGTTAACACGCAAATATGCTTGATAGTTGGTGAAAAGGGCAAAGAAAGCATGAAAGGTAAATAGATTTACATTTAAATGAGCTGCATGCTGGAGGTTTCCCTAATGCAAAAGTCACTCTCTAAAAAAACTCTGAATGTGACAAAACAAGTGTTTCAGTCCAAACAAAATTCGTAAGATTTCAGCAGTAAGAGAAATAAAAATGTAAAGAAAAACACACTAATTAGGTGCTTGATTCTATGACCCTGGCTTGTGTTGGTGAGCACCAGTCTCCAGGAGCACTTTCTGTGGTGTGCAGAGACAGAGCCCAGGGCTTTGGTACGTGATGTGGTGGTGGGAATGAGTGGCACATGCTCACACTAGCACTCGATGGACAAACTAAGCAAAAGGCAGGGTACACTTACTGAGTGCTTTGGTGGGCCATCTCAGCCCACAGGTGTGAACAAGATCCTTGTAATGCAGGCAGTGCAGCAATAACCTTGGATTTTCTTTACTCTGTAAAAAGGGAATTATTCTTCAGTTTCACAAGAGAGGCAAAGGAATAGGAGTTTGAAAAGAAGAACTGTTTCCATAAGGTGGAAAATAAAAAGGGTACATTTGCTTCCAAAGGGTAGGTTTCATGCTGTGGTTTCTTCCTTCCATCCTTCCTAATTCACATCTCTAGGACGTGGAATAGTTGAGAAGGAGGTAGTTGGTAGCGAGTTGTTTACACATTATCAGTAAGTATTTAAAAAATTTCAGCTTTAGATAGTAATTTGAACTGCTTTGGTTTCCTCTGCTAAAGTTTTTGGTAGAGTTCAGAAATGTGATGGAACAAATAAGATGAAAAACAATCTGTACCATCCATAGGGGAATTAAAAGTGTTTAGTGAAATGCATCTTGTTAGATTCTTTGTAGTGGTTTTGTTGCAAGTATTTGCAGAATAGGTTCTGATCCTTACTACAAATAGCCAATGTGACTGTACTATACATAAAATAAGGATTCTTGAATTCTTTCAAAATATTTTGAAAAAACATTTAAGTAGAGGAAAACAACATAGCTATGTTTCATTGGAGTACATACACTTATTGTTAAAGTCTGATCTTCATATCAGCATCTTTGAAACATCTTCTCATAAAGTTTTTAACATAATTCTTTCAAACTGTGTTCTCCCAAATGTTAAAAATAGGACCCTTGCTGCATGCATTTTCTTCATTGACATGATCTGAACTGAAATTTTGCATCACAATTATGTGTTGCTCTTATGTGATATGATTATGCTTTCAAAGGTTTAACTTCTGTTCTGAAGATCAGATTGTAACTTTACATGCTTGGAGGAAGCTTCCCCACCATTCATCCATGTGACAGAACAGCAGTGAATATTTTGTATTTCCTAACTGAATGAAGAAATACTCCATGTGAAACTAAAAGCGTGATTTCATTGCTACTTTAACAGTTGTTTTGTCTCTTGTGATTTTCTGATAAGATTTAAACATATTTTCCCTGGAAGAAGTTTGCAAGGTTCAATACTCTATATGTGATATCTACAGTACTGTTCTACATTTTTCACCCTGTTGGGGTGTTAGCCGTTATCTTCTCTGCATGATTGCCTGAATAAACAAGCTATAGGGTGTTCAGTGTGTTTAAGATACAGATATCCACACATTCCAGATGTGTTGCAGAGAAGGTCAAAAGTCAAGTGTCTTCAACCATAGTTGAAAATGTGTTCACCTTTTTTTCAAAGTTTATAATTGTATTTGTGAGAGGTTGCAAGTAAATTTTAAATTCCACTTAATACAGAAAAATTGTGTTCTATTTTCACTTTCTTGCTTAGCTGTAAATTAATGCATAATTAGAAATAGATAATTTTGATCAATTAATGATCCCTCTTGTAGTGTATCCATAGTTTTCTTGTCTAAAGGAAAAAACTTAGGTAGACTTACTGTATGTAGAATATGTGCACAGGAGCACCATGGAAAAAGAGACTGTGTTTACTGTCAGTTCTCAACTATCCTATTCAGAAAGAGTATCTTAGATTTACATCACCAGTTGCATTACTTGAGGAAGGGAAAAAAAGACAGGATCCCTCTTTGGTGTCCGTGTAGCTTATACTGAGTAAATATTGACAAAGTAGTCTAAAGAGCAAACACTTTGACATTTGTAAGGTCCACTGGAAGGTCTTGTATATATTTATACAGCAAGAATGAGTACAGCATACCAATTTTCTTGCACTAGCTCCTGAGATAATTCTGCATGGACTTTCTTGTTGAGAAAGGTATGTTTAAATGTGAATGGGTCACTTGTTACACCCATTCTATATAATCTTCTCAAATTGCTCTTAGTCAATTGTTTCAAAAGGTTGCGTCACCTACTTCTGCCATCTTCTCTAAAATATGATACTCCTAATAGTGATAACTTCTTACAAACCTATTTTTTTATTATTGTAACTGGGGATTTTTTTACTTTGTAGGAATTTTTTAATGTTTGTTGTATTTTATATTTTTTAAAGATTAAGTCTCAAAACTGTAATGAGCAAAAAATGCTTGCTTAATTTAAATTGTGAATCTGTCTGTTAAGAAATGCATTAAGGGTAGAAGAAGCATAAGACATATTAATTGACAGACAGGAACTGCTGTCTCTGAGGTTGATACAAGTAATTTATTACTTTAGAAATGAATGCCACCTCCAGAATGTGCTTCATTAATTTCAAATTTAGTTTTAATTTCAAGCTGTTGCCCCTTGAGAAGAATAAGGTGGCAAATTATGTTTGAAGAGCAGATTTTTTTCTTGCTCTGAAGAAACACTAAATTTTAACTGTTTAATTTTACAAATAAGTACACTTCTTTGGCTAAAACACTTCAGCAAAAGTATGATCAGCAGAAACTAATTTATATTTTCTTCTCTTTATAATAGCCTATGTTTCAGACGAGCTAAAAGCTGCAGCACTGGTGGAAGACGATGTTGAACCTGATGAAAATGCAGTTGATGGGGAGCCTTCAGCAAAATATGCCTGTCCAGAAAAAGACTTCAGTAAGAACTGCCAAAGCTACCAAAACTCTCCAGCAGCTGAATTTTCTAGCCATGAAATGGACAGTGAGTCACATATCAGTGAGACAAGTGACCGCATGGCAGACTTTGAGAGCAGCTCTATTAAAAATGAGGAAGAGAGCAAGGAGGTTTCGATACCACTGGAAGACTCTACTGTATCTGATAGCTTAGAACAGATGAAAGCCGTATATAATAACTTCCTCTCCAATTCCTACTGGTCCAATCTCAATTTGAACCTTCACCAGCCAATTTCAGAAAAAAACAATGGTAGCAGCAGCAGTAGCAGCAGCAGCAGTAGCAGTTGTGGAAGTGGCAGCTTTGACTGGCACCAGACTGCGATGGCTAAAACACTGCAGCAAGTTTCTCAGAGCAGAATTCTTCCTGAACCAAGTCTTTTTAGCACAGTTCAATTGTACAGACAAAGCAGTAAGCTTTATGGCTCTATATTTACTGGAGCCAGTAAATTCCGCTGTAAAGACTGCAGTGCTGCCTATGATACTTTAGTAGAATTAACAGTGCACATGAATGAAACGGGACATTATCGAGATGACAACCATGAAACTGATAACAATAACCCCAAAAGATGGTCCAAACCTCGTAAACGTTCTTTGCTGGAAATGGAAGGGAAAGAAGATGCCCAGAAAGTATTAAAGTGTATGTACTGTGGTCATTCATTTGAATCTCTTCAGGATTTGAGTGTTCACATGATCAAAACAAAACACTACCAAAAAGTGCCTCTGAAGGAACCTGTTACACCTGTAGCAGCAAAAATTATCCCAGCTACTAGAAAGAAAGCATCACTGGAGCTGGAACTTCCAAGTTCTCCAGATTCCACAGGTGGGACACCAAAAGCAACAATCTCGGATACCAACGATGCACTTCAAAAGAATTCTAATCCTTACATCACGCCAAATAATCGCTACGGTCACCAGAATGGTGCCAGCTATGCCTGGCACTTTGAGGCGAGGAAATCTCAAATTCTGAAGTGCATGGAGTGTGGAAGTTCACATGACACTCTGCAGGAACTCACGGCTCACATGATGGTGACAGGACATTTTATTAAAGTCACGAACTCTGCCATGAAAAAAGGGAAGCCAATTATAGAAGCCCCAGCGACACCAACAATAACATCCTTAGTAGATGAGAAAGTCCAGTCTGTGCCACTAGCTGCCACCACCTTTACGTCTCCTTCCAATACACCTTCTAGTGTTTCCCCTAAATTAAATGTTGAAATAAAAAAAGAAGTAGATAAAGAAAGAAGCATTGCTGATGACAAAATGAAAGACAAAGAAAAGTCAAGTGAAGATGAGGAGAAGTATGATATCTCCTCAAAATACCATTACTTGACTGAAAATGACCTAGAAGAAAGCCCTAAGGGAGGTTTAGATATACTGAAATCCTTAGAAAACACAGTTACATCAGCTATAAACAAAGCCCAGAATGGCACACCAAGCTGGGGTGGCTACCCCAGCATTCATGCTGCCTATCAGCTTCCTAATATGATGAAGCTGTCATTGGGTTCATCTGGGAAGAGTACACCATTAAAACCTATGTTTGGAAACAATGAACTAGTATCACCAACTAAAAACCAGCCCTTGGTGTCTCCACCAAGCAGTCAGACCTCACCTGTGCCAAAAACAAACTTTCATGCCATGGAAGAATTGGTGAAGAAAGTCACCGAGAAGGTGGCTAAAGTGGAGGAAAAAATGAAAGAGCCTGAAGGAAAGCTTTCTCCAGTGAAGCGTGCAACACCTTCCCCATGCAGTAGTGAAGTCAGTGAACCTCTGAAGATGGAGTCCTCCAATGATGGTGGCTTTAAAAGCCAGCAGAACAGCCCGGTCCCTCAGAGAGATGGCTGCAAGGATAGTCCAACTGTAGAACCTGTGGAAAATGGGAAAGAACCTGCTAAGTCCATTGTAAGTTCTTTAAGTAGCAGCACAGCTATCATTACCGATCACCCTCCTGAACAGCCATTTGTAAATCCACTAAGTGCACTGCAGTCTGTCATGAATATTCACCTTGGAAAGGCCGCAAAGCCATCTTTGCCTGCTTTGGATCCAATGAGCATGCTTTTTAAAATGAGCAACAGTTTGGCAGAAAAGGCTGCAGTGGCCACCCCACCTCTACAGTCCAAAAAACCAGACCACTTAGACCGTTATTTTTATCATGTCAACAATGACCAACCCATAGATTTGACGAAAGGCAAGAGTGACAAAAGCTGCTCTTTGGGTTCAGCGCTTTTGTCATCCACATCGACATCTTCTGCATCTTCTTCATCTACAGTGACAACAGCAAAGACATCTGCAGTCGTGTCATTCATGTCAAACTCGCCGCTACGCGAGAATGCCTTGTCAGATATATCTGATATGCTGAAGAACCTGACAGAAAGTCACACATCAAAATCTTCCACACCTTCCAGCATATCTGAGAAATCTGACATTGATGGTACCACAATAGAGGAACCAGAAGAGAGTACACCAGCTCAGAAAAGGAAGGGACGTCAGTCTAACTGGAACCCTCAGCACTTGCTCATCTTGCAGGCCCAGTTTGCAGCTAGTTTACGGCAGACTTCAGAGGGTAAATACATCATGTCAGACTTGAGCCCTCAAGAAAGAATGCACATTTCCAGGTTTACAGGACTTTCAATGACCACAATTAGCCACTGGCTAGCCAATGTGAAATACCAGCTCCGAAGGACGGGGGGAACTAAGTTCCTTAAAAATTTGGACACTGGGCACCCAGTGTTCTTTTGTAACGACTGTGCTTCACAGATCAGAACTCCTTCAACTTATATCAGTCATCTTGAATCGCATCTGGGTTTCAGGTTAAGAGACTTGTCCAAACTGTCCAGTGAACAGATTAACAATCAGATAGCACAAGCAAAGTCACCGTCTGAAAAACTGGTGACGTCCTCTCCAGAGGAAGATATCGGAACTTCTTATCAGTGCAAACTTTGTAACAGGACTTTTGCAAGCAAGCATGCTGTTAAGCTTCATCTTAGTAAAACACATGGGAAGTCACCAGAGGATCATCTTCTGTATGTTTCGGAGTTAGAGAAGCAGTAGCATTTGCTTTTGATTAAAATAACTGTAATTTGCTTTGAGGAAAACTGTCAAAGACGCCTTAAAGCTACTGTTTAGTTCTTGGCACATGTTCTTATTTTAACTCCAGAGTCGCTCTGGGCTGAACTGTTTTGTATAACTGTACAGTGTTTAAATAGAGGTGCATAATCAGCTGTTGTTACTGGTAAAATATGAAGGTTAAAATGCAGTGGTAAGTGTTTGGAACTTTGTGTAAATTGGATTTAGTTGCTGTGCATCCCTCTGATGCATCAAGCTGCATGCATTAACAGACAGTTTAATTAAGCATTTATAACTAATTCTGGTGCACTTTTTTCATGTGACCTAAGTGTGCTGGTATTTCTCACCCTATAATCTTTAGCCCTCTGAGTACTTTGAAGCACTTTTGCATTAATTTGGTAAAATTGTATGGATATGGTTTTTTTAAACCCTTACCAGCTTAGTTCTGATTACTAATATGAACCTCCATTTATGCAGAGGTGTCTCACACCTTGATATTTAAAAATATAATTTTCACATTGAAACATAGATGTATATATTGTATAGATTTCAAAATCTCTTATGAAAAATGTGATTGTGATTAATGCCATTTTCTTTTTCTTCAGTATTTTTAGCAACAGTGGTTTTTATACCTGATAACCCAGGTATAAAGTGTACCTATAAATAGTGTATATTTCATTTTTTTAGATCTAATGGTTTTTCTTTTAACATCCAAACATTGTAAATTATATAATGAAAGATACCACAGATAGCATTTATAAAGTATTCAGAAACATTATTCTTAAAGCAAAGTATGTTTTGTTTTGTTTTCCTATACAGTACATCTATATTAATAGAGGTTCATGTTTAAATTATACATATTTATTAGTGTTGCTATCATTTGTTTGTTGTTTGTTTTAAAACCATCTGAAGAAACAGAAGCCACGGACTGCATTCCTGGCATGCATTCTAACTGTTTTGCACAACATGACTTTTAAAGGTATTTATTAGTAAAAAAAAAAAAAAATAAAAAGAGAAAATTCAAAATAAACTCAGTGCTCAAAGGGTTAAATCTATTTGAAAAACTTGTACTGTATTTCCTAAACATTGATAAAGCCTTTAAAATGTTTGTACTGTAATACTTTGCTTAAAAGTTATGAGGCATTCTGTGATATAACCTCTTTTACTTATTTATAAGCGCTCTTGGTTGTTATTTCCTATTGTAGAATGCCTTTTTATTTCAATTGGTAACTTTCTGTTTTGTTCTGCCTAATTATTCTCCCAAGATTCCATACTGCAGCTTTATCTTTAGGCATATGAAAGGTAACCCGTGGTTACCAGCACACTAAGTGATTCTGTTCGTCTCCATTTTTGGCAGTTAATTTGCAGAAGTAACTGACAGCTGACACCATATGAGAATCTATGTATAAAATATTGGCATGTAAACAGCACAGACACTGTAATGCACTCTGTGCCCTGTTTTGTTGTTGACAATGAAGCACCATTATATGACTCTTCATATAACCTTTTTTTCTACAGCAGCATTAAAATTGTCTTTTTGCTATAATTTTGTGTTGCGTTCACAATTATGTCTGAAATGTGCTACGACTAACGAGCACATTAAAATTAAATTGTATGCTATCTGTTTATGACTGAAGCTTGAGTAGGTTTCTTCATCTGCCAGGTGCTGGCAGTCAAAAGCTGCACATAAATCACTGGAGTTTTAGTGAACTTTAGCATTTAAAGAGCAGGGTAGCACTTATTCAAAGGCTGCATTAACAGAATTTTTTTCACCCCAGAAAAGATAAATGAGCATTATAACTCCTTTTTAAACATCAGGTAAGGCTGTCTGTGAAGACGGGGTTTATAGCAACGTGTGGCAAAGCAAATAGGTGTTTTGCTGTGCTGTGGATTCAGACCCAGGCAGATACTACTGCTCATATGCGTTCCCCCGAATGTACTGAGCAGAGTCTGCAAGTTGCACCGGTGGGTATTTCACGGCTTAGAGAATCCCTTTCCATCTACCCAGCACTTTCAAATGACAGGAGTAGGAACCTGAGACTGATGATTTAAACTTTGTGATTTTGAAGCGAGTCCTTTTACGCCCTACCTGCTGTTGTACCGCATTCACAGCAGATAGCAAGAGGGGAAAAGAAGATGAATAAACACATGCCAAACAAACGCAAACAAGCAGGAGTGTTTATACGATAATGACAGACTTTTACTGGTGCTGACAGGTCATCCCATCAAAACCATTGAAACCAATTTGCATCTCTGAAGCACCTATATTACTATGCATGTAAATAAAGTCTTTTGCCAGTCAGGTGAACTCAGAGTCTGGAGATGGTTACATGGGAACCAAAACCACCATTACAGCTCTTAAGAATCGTGTCTCAAGTAATAATTAGCATCCAGATGTACATCAAATGTACAGAGTTTCCTTTCTTTAAAAAAGAAAAAAATCCAGTGTCTTCCAGTAAGCAACTAATTAAATCTTTCGTTCCTTCTCCTTCCCTGCTTTTCTCCTCCTTTCCTCCTTCTTTCCTTCTTTCTCTCTCTGAAATTGTAAAGGCCAGTACCATGTCTTCAAAAAAGTATCAGAGGGTTTTGTTCATTCGATGACGAATACTGCTAAGCAGACCTAGTGAATGGGATTAATGATTACGGCTCTGGGATTTTTCCTCCTCTTTTGGCTCTGTTATGGCGCACAGTTGTATCTGATTTTAAGGTCATTTGTGTGTCAGTGTTTATGGCCTCAGCTCAAATTCCAGCAATAAAATTGCAGCATGCCATTTTGCAGGTTGACTCCATCATCCCAGGAGTCCCCCTCACTTAGGAGAGGCAGCCTGGTTAGCTGAAGTCTTTCATGAAGCCTCCCAGGTGGCTTTCCTCATTTTTTTGCAAATAGATGATCTCAATCTAAACGCAGCCAAACTTTTTACCTCTACAGCAGAGAATTCCTCCTTTGAAAATTATAACAGCTTAAATATAGTATTTGGTTGCAAACTAGAAATTCACACATAAGGAGACTGGCAGATTATTGCATGTATTGTCAATCAATGTATTTTTAAGATGCACCATTGACTTATAATAGTAATGCTGAAAGCTCTGTATGCAGTACTGTTATCTGGGACACAGGAGGGAGTAAAAGCAAGAGACTACAGAGTCTTCTGCAGTGTTCCTTCTACTTACTCTTAAAATACAGACCAGAGGCCGATGATTGCAAACACCAGATACCACTGATACAACTGCACTTAATCTGGTAGAAATTCCTGGGCCTGACTTATCTAGATCTGAATGTGCAGTGAAGAGATGTACCGGGTAGAAATTCAGGGAGCAACCATATTACTGTGCACCACAAATGACTTTTAAAAACATGTTTTAAATACACTTGAAACTTTGCAAATGAATGGCTAGTCAGGATCTGCTTATCCCAGATTTATTAAAATAAAGTTCAGCTTGCATTTCAGAACCTCCAGGACTGGCATACCAATGTGCTTTTACATTATAAAGAATTTAGAGAATCAATGAACTAGAATAATGTTCTTTCCATCCATATACTGATATGTATATTGGCATGGTAACTATTAGTGCTAACCAAATCACCAACCTAGCTATGTTAAGATAATTTTTTTCCTATTAGACAAACATGAAGGTATGGATGCAGGATTTTAAAATATGCATCTGAGTTCCAATTTTTGCTTTGCATTTTTATTTTATTTACAAATACGCAGATCAAGTGAGAGTGAGAACAAAATGCCTCAAGAAAGAGTTTAAAAATGAAATTGTGATGGGGTGGGAAGAGCCTTAAATCACAGGTGTATAAAGGTGACCCTGGTCTAACCCCACCCAAGTAGTGGCTTGTTGCAGCATACTGTATATCTTCCAGCCATCACATTTACGCAGTATCTTAAAATAACATTTGTGATAAATGTGCAATTTAACTAATTTATGGTCCTATGATGTGCTCAGGGCTACATGCAAGATGAAAATCTTAAATGGAGCTTGAACAGCTCACTTCACAACAAGAAATCAATATGCCAGATCTTAGAGAGCTGTTCACTGGAGTCAACATTTAGCAAAAAAAAAAATCAGTGAATGTATCTTTAAGTTTTAGTGGGTAAGAAATCTATAATTAACTGAAATATGGATTTTAAGCTAGTGTAAGGAACTGTTTCTGAAACTGAAATCTTTCTAGAATCTTCACTATATTTTATTTTTGTATTAAAATTGAAAGTATATTGTTTTAATTCTATAGTTGCTTTTGTGGTAAACACTGTGCAATTTTTTTTATCCAAACCAAGTCAGATTAGTGTTATCAATATCAGAATTATCTGTTGCATTTTACTATGGCTATGTATCTTGCTATATAAAGCTAGACACAGATATAACACTGCATTTTATGACAGAAAAAAATTTGGCTATACTTTGAAATAAAAAAAAATACTGTTATGTATCAGTAGAATCTTCTTTAATTTTGCCAAGTTCATACTTCAGCTGCAACAGAAAAAGAGTAAGTGTGGTGCAAGTGGAACAGAGATGACTGGCAATAAAGGTACATTTAATTAATAAATTTTGTATTTTGAAATACACCTCTAGAAAGCTGTATATATTTATTAGAGGAATATCAAATTACCACAGTTATTTTTGCCTGCTTTGCTTGGGCAGCTTTTTGTTACAAGAATACATTGAAGCTTTGCTAGGTAGTCTGTTATCCACACTACGCCACAGAGCTGAAATACATGAATGGTCATAAAACTAGAATTTATCAAGCAAAGTAGAAAAAAATAAGAGTTTCAAGATTATTCAACTTTTAAAAAGTCGCTGAATTGTCCTCTTTGCAAGGGATGAAATAGCTCTTAATTCTTGACTGGACAGTTACCGTTTTAGCAGTGAAAATACCAATGTTTAACTCCTTTGGGTATTGCTAGTAAATACATATAATCTCCAGCAAAAAAGCCCCAGTAAATTCTCTTCTCCTGGGACTTTGTGCCAAGATGTGCCTTCCAGCCGTTGGTTGACCTGCTGTAGGTAAATGAGAGAACAAGAAATAATTATCATACTGCTGTCTCGGAATATGAAAGCGGCTCTGTTGTTCGGGGTGTGGTAGCAGTGAATTTTGTTGAGTTTTCAGTAATTATCCTATAATAATGAAAAGCTAGTATATGTTTAAGGCTATGATACTGCAGCCCTCATTGAAGACTATTTGCACAAGAAGTCAATTTTTTACTAGTGAAGGAAGAAAGAATTGGGGTCATTTACAGAAGCGAGCAGAATTATGTATTAACGCATCATTATACATGTCTGAAAGCGTTGGAGTAATCGGTGAGGTTACAATCTGTTTTCAGGCCTTGGTTTGGGGCAATAATTTTAACTAAACGTTCAGCACGAGAAAGATGACTAAGTTTCACTAATATGTAGCTCATGTGCTGTATTCATTATCTAGTACATAAACAAACACAGTGGTGGTTTTACATAAATTCCTTTTCTTCATGTAAAAAAAAAAATCCTTTAGTATCCAGCTTGTGTGTTAGGGTAGTATTTGGTTGGTTTGGTTTTTTTTCAGCAGTATATTACGGTATTTACATGGGACACATTAACTTCCTCAGCAGCTGGTGCTTGGTTCACTTCGCCTTATTTATAGCTTGAAATGCACTTCTGGTTAAATAATCTTTTAAGAGAATTAAAATCAGATAGACTTTTTGGGATGGATGGATATGTCCAGACCACTCACCAAGTTCATATATAGATATATAACCTTTACTGAAATGAAAATATGTAACTGCAAATCTTACTTATATATCAATGTGCCTTTCATTATAGGAGTGTTTAAAAAAGTAAAATTAAAAATTACAACCTAAGGCAGCTATGCCCAAAAAAGAATTTTTTGAGTAATAATATAACAAGACATTTTCTTTATGTCATGGTTTTAAAATTCTGAGCCTGCTTCAAGAAATAAAAATGGTAGTCATAGAGCAAGCAAAAGTAAGTAAAAAATGGCAGCGGCAGTCATGGCCTCGTTTCCCTGCTGGGGGCTGGTGTAGCTCTTCCTCGCTGATAGCGATGTCTTTGCACCTAAGCTAAAATGACTTTGTGCCCCTCCTGTCACCTGCTGGGTTTTCTAGTGTCACATTAGGGTGCGGATGTGCATTTCTTCCCTGATACGCTTAAACTTTGCAACTGGCATAGTGGACTTTGTAACCAAATAGCGAGCTAATTTTCTGATTTTTTACCTCTCGATGCCTGAATTGAGCACTTTGGTCACAAGGGAAATGAACTTCAAATGATTTGGCAGTGTGGAAAAGCCTATATTAGACCTGTCAGCCCCATTCCACTCCCTGTGGGAAGATAGTGTCCATCTTTTTTTTTTTTTTCAGTATCAAAAATAGAAATGGAGAGAGGGTAACTTTTTAAACTTTAGTATAAATTAATACTCAAAAATACTTCTTTATTAAGCTTCAGCATATCACGTTCATTCTTGCATGGTAGAAAACTGGGGACATGTTTATAGCCATCATAATTGTGAGTTAGTGACCTTTCTAGCCAAGTGAAATGAAATTACTTGAAAATGGAATTCTTTTTAATTGGCGATCTGTAGGTGGTGGGGAAAGGGATTTGCTAAAGTGTGTATGTGATATAAAGGCTTTGAGGAACTGTGCTCAGATATAAACCAGTGCAGAGAGGGAGAATGAGGTAGGTGTGTCAGGAAGCAGAGTCATATTCTCAGCTTTTTTTTTTTCTAAACTGGAGGTACAGTCACTGCAGTTACGCCTCAATGACCATGAAACCGAGTCGGCAGAAGCTGAAGGACTCCGCTCCTGAAAGCCTCATCAGGACTTGTCATCGCTCTAATGAATATCATTTAAATTGCTTTGTATATTGGTGGAGTTTGGATGTCGATTTAATTTGTGCATGTGTTTGAGTTCTTCTGCTTGGCTAGGCTAACAGAGAGCAACAGCCTAATGAAAAGTGAGTTGGTGACAGCGTGATGAGCCCCAACCCAATCAAATGTGTTTGAAGGGCTGTTTTGACAGGAATCTTAAAAGTAGATCTAGAAAAGAGGAGTACTGCTTCAGTTCAGTACAATTGTTTCAGGCTAAGATTACTGCTTTTCGTACCTCTGAATGACTGAAAATTTTCTGTGTGCACTCTGGCTTGTGCTAAAACACGAATTCATCACAGGATTGCGTTTAGAGGAGCCCAGAAGAATGGGCTTCCCCTATTAAATGTCTCTGGAAATTACTGGAGTTAAAACACCACTTTAAAAAGTCATTATTGGGGTACACCTGTAACTGTGTGCATCTCCATCTCTAATGCTGCGTTGCACAGGGAAAATGGGAAGAACAGCAGCAGATTAACACTGGAGGGCAGGGGCCAACTAGTCAGGGCCAGCCGTGGACTTCTCCAAATTAATTCCCATTTACTGTGCCAGGACGTTGAGCATGCAGTGTTGCAGAGCTGCAGAGAAGGGTAGAGCAGATGAAGAAATTCCGTAAAATGTATTTTGGTGCTCACCAGGTATTGGGGATAGTTTGAGGACAAGAAAACCAGACCAACAGGATTTGTACCTGCTGTGGGGAGGGAGGTGGGTGGGACTGGGAAAGTCCTTGTCTCCTGAAGGCTGTGGCTGTGCAGGATGGAGAGAGGAGGCTCCCGGGAGGGCACAGCCTGGCTGATACAAGCAGGACTTGTCCTCTGCACTGCAGGAAAGCCTTGTCGTCATGGTGGCTGGGACACTGCCCTCAGCACACCACAAACTTACCCGAGTTAACATACTAGCAGCATAGACATGGTCTCCAAGGTGGTACTACTAGAAGTGGGTAGAATAGCCACATCAACTCTATAAATTATACTAATTCTTCCAATCTCTAATAAAATGTTCACTTTCTGTATCTTAAATGTGCATTTGGAAGGTGAAAGAAAGACACGGTCTTGATTTTTATCTGCCACTGTGAAGACAAACCAATTTCCAAAACAGTGCTGCTGTCAGAAAGGAGAAATAGAGACTAGCACTTCGTGGTCTCTGAAGATTTGAGAGCATTCCTACGTGGTAGCCTGTACTTCACAGTGCTTCAAAATGGACACCAGGAGCCTAAGCATTAAAAACGAAATTCCATTTTAAAATTTCTTGTGAAAACCCAACAACAACAACAAAAAGGACCACGGGAAGGAAATTGAGTGACAAGAAAATTCTACAGTCCGGATACTCTTATCTAAGAGATGATTAATACTTCAGATAAATTGTTCAGCAATGGTTCATGCAAACAGACCCTCTATAATTCTGCCAAAGTCAGTGAGATCAATGTGCTCTGCTGAGTGATTGTGGCACTGACCACTCAAAAGAAAGCACCTAAGGGCAGCTGTAACTTATGCTGATTTCATATCCCCCATGATTTCAAAATATATGAGATTCTCCAGCTCACTCTGAACCAAATCCATGTATAACTCTCAGGAGATGCTTCTGTTTTGGGGGTGAACATGACACTTTCCTTCTTTATTGGCCCAGATTTTGAAAATGCCATATGCTTTTTTTTTTTTTAATGTGATACGTGTTTTAATGCAACCATCACCCCCAGACAGACTAGTTACCATCAGTAATTTGAATGACAGGGCTTTAGTGTGCCTCTTAAGGTAAAATTTGAGCAAGGTGCAAGAACACCCCCCCCCCCGCCCAAGAAAAAAAAAGGGAAATATGGGATACAAAATGCATGTAAGTCTGCAGCAAGAAACTATTAGGTTTTAAAAAAAAGCAACACGATCAAATTCAGAGCATTTGAGTATTTAATGTTAAAAACATAAATTAGGTATTGAAGAAGCACAAAGCACCCACTTGTACTTTCTTAATAGGGCTTTTATTAAAGGCACTAGAAGAGATTCCAAGGAGGGAGAGATCAAAACAGTGGTCTCATCAGCTATGGTATATTAGCAGCTTCTCAGGAAGCACTGAACAGCAGGCAAAACCACACCAACCCACAGGTGCAGGCACATTATATTGTAAACAGTTCTGATCCCATAGAAACACTCTCGGGGCATATAATACTCCCTCTTAGCCTTGTTCCTGCACTCTGAAAGCTGCTTTAACCCCTCTTCTGCTGGATGCAGCCCAGAGCTTGGCACACTCCTCTTTGTAAGCAGCGTGCTCTCCAAACACATTTTCCTCCTTGTCCTTCTCTGAAACCCCTTGCTATAGGACATTTGCTGTTTTCTTGCAGACCTGTTCAGACATCTCTTCTAAAAGGCTGTTGTATGGGGGATGATAAATGCCACAAACCCATCAGAGACACCCAGCACTGGGTCACTGAAGTTTCTGACCCACCTGTCCACTCTGCTCTACAGGGCTGTTCCCTGGGTGGAAACACTGCAGGGCACCTGGGCTGCCCTACAAATAACAGGGTAGATCTGGTGGCCAAGCAGGGATTGTTTTGAAGCTGGTCAGACACACAGCAACATAACCAAGTACCTAGAAATTCAATACTCTGGAGAGCAGCTGAAGCATCTGTGATACCACTCTTGGCTAACAGAGCCCAGATAGGTGCTGCCTGCCATCTGCTCAACATCCCAGCTGCAAGTCCTCTCCTGGAGCTGTAGAACACAACATCCCAGCTTGCATCCCAGCAGCAGAGCTCTCCCTTCCGTTCACACTTTGCCCTAATCTAAAGAAGGTTTTCCAGTTGGCTGAGATGCTCCCTGGCTCTTGGCACATTTTCTTACTGAACCCAGGTAGAGGGTATCCCCCAGCACAACTTGGACCAAACACCACAAGGCCCCCCTACCTTCTGGGAAGATCCAGAGTTCAGCCCACCACATCTCACCTGCAGGTCATCAAGCAGCTAGGGAGCTTGAAACTACCCAGCTGGCCAAAATGTAGGTGCTTACTAAGTTAAATAGGAGCAGAGAGGTAGTCTGAATGAACATCACTGACTCTTGTGTGGTAGGTTGGTAGGTAATGTTCCTTAGCGTCTGGATTTCCCTGCTGGTTCCTCATATGTAATGCTGCTTGTTGGACTTCATAGTCTTTAGTGAAGAATGCAAGTCCTGTGAGTTGTTGTGTGAGAATTTTGACTCACAGACCTGACAAAGAAGTCTTGCACTCATTTTAACATTCAGCTTGAGATAAAAGCTTGCTGCACTATTCTTTTTCTTTTAATTATAGGCTATTTTACTCACTTCCCCCGTAACTTTGGCTAACATCTATTTAACAGTGAGTACACAGCTTCCCCCCACCCCAGTTTTCTGTTGGTCTGTTCTATTTTCTTGAAATTGCTCTGTTTTTTTCAGATGTGGAGAGGAAAAAAAAGAGTTTTTAATAGAATTTAAAAATAGCTCAGCTGTGCTTTCTTGTATTTTTTAAGTTTATACAATAAGGCTGTCTATACAACATATCACAAAAGCGGCTTTTTTTATTGTTTGTTGTTGTGTTGTTGCTGTTAAGGCAAAGTAGTTGGTTGATGTGGCAAGCAGGTGGCATGACACTAAGTATACATGACAGTATATATGTAATACCATTTTCTTTAAGGAAGCTTGTATGCTATTTCTCATTGTTGAGCTAAAGGTCAGGGTGTCAGGTGACTTTGCAGCAAGAAACAATTCTCTAAGCTGCAAAACTTCTGCTGAAGTTGGTGACATTAAGAAAGATGGAGGCAAATTGGAGAGAATCCAGAGGAGATCAACAAGAATGATTAGAGGTTTTGCAAACATGACCTATGAGGAAAAGTTAAAAGAACTGGGTTTGTTTAGTCTAGAAACAAGAAGTCCGAGTAGGGACATGATAACAGTCTTCAGCTATGTTTAAAAAAATAAAAAGTTATTATAAAATAGGTGCTGATCAAATGTTCTGCATGGCTACCAAGGGCAGAAAAAAAAGTTAATCAGTTCAACTTGCAGCAAGGGTTATCAAGGGGAACACAGCTCTTCACTACAAGCTAAGCACAGAGCAGCTTGCAGGGGAGATGTGCAGTCACCATCATTGCACTTTGCGACAAACTGACGTGGGTGTTCTTGACCTACTTGTGCTGCAGAATAACCAGATGTTGAACTTTGAGGGCTCCTGTAACCTACAGTCTTTTTTGAACATCTGGGGTATGCACGACTGGGGTATGTCTACTTTCCTGCCATGTATTGGCAATGGCTATTTTAATTTTAACTATTTTGATGGAGTTTTCTTGTCACTTCTGTCAGTTCAGTTCATCAGGCTCTTCTTGTGCTGCATAGGAAGAAACACTAGCTTTTTCTTTTAGTGGAGGGAGGGACCTACATGCTTTAGCATCATTGTTGCCTTTGCTAAGCATTTCTGACAGGCGGTGAATGGCCCTGCATTTTGCCATTTTACACTGTGACTGCCTTCTGTGCTCAGGTGAGGTTGCACTTCTGTAACATTGGTAGGTAGAGTTACTTTAGACACAGCTTCATTTTTTTGCTGGCAGAGGCGTTAAGTTTTCTACATCAATCATATGACTAAATTGCTTGCAACTGGAAAAAGGGACCCTTCACTCTTTTTCACTAATAGTACAAACCTTTTCAGTGTTTCAGTGCAGATTTCAGGTTTCTCAAATGAGCTCCCTCATTTACACTCGCAATACGCACATTGTACAGATAACAGACAGCACCACTTAACCCTATAATATGTAGTACAACACATCCTACAGTACGGCTGGAGTCCTAGTTACTCCTCAGGGAAGCCCATTATAGCAACACAATCCCATGTATCGGTAATAAAGTGTTTCAGAGACTCATAGGAATGTTAATAAGTTTGAGATAAATACAGCATGTTAACATTTGGGCCTCATCACTAAATTTACTTTAATTTAGTCCTCACTGCTCTGTTTTCAGCCAGGGCTCACAGTTTCATAGGGCTTCTCCAAGCACAGGCATAGAGAGCAGGATTTAAGTGCCAAAACAACCGCTTAAGGCTGCCCAGAAAGTCCTGGGGTCTGCAGGGAATGGCCATAGGGGACACAGAACCCATGGGAAGTCCATGCCCCACTGAGGAGCAGCTGAAGACCAGGTGAGGCACTACCACCTCTCGGGCAGCTCGGCCAGTGGCAGGACATGTTGGAGATACAGCCTCTAACACCTTTGCATGCAGGGTGCCTCTGACACTGAATATTTGCCTCGGTCTTTGGTGGACAATATATTTCAGTTACAGTTGACTTAAGGCTTATTCTGTAAGGCATTCACTCTGTTTCTTACACAATTTTTAGAACATTTAGTATGTTCTGATTTTAACAAGCTTGACCAGAGAACTTAAGAGTAGTTTGTGGTGTGTCTAGAAATTAGGACGACTGTCTTCGTCTTTTGTGCTTTTATTTTTTTTAATGTGTAGGGGGCTTTTAAATACTTAGTCTCTCATCCTTGTCTCCTCCCCACTTCAATAAAGGGGCCACATAGGATACCTTCTGCAGAGTCCCACTTCCCAGTGTGTAGAGACTAGACTTAAGTATATATTCAAAAGCGAGAAGTGGTTACATATAGTCACCTATTAATCGTGGGTCAAGTCAGCAGCCAAAAGACCTGTAGGTGCCCTGTGAAGAAGAGAAAAGACCAAGGAATGGGGAAAGTGAAATATTTGCTTAGCAGACTAAGTCCAGGCCATAGAGAAGACTGTAGGTCTGTACAGGCTCTGGCAGGGGAGGAACAGGGTTAATTGCTGGAAACCATTGCTTGTAACATGGCTAACAGTGGACCAGTTAACAGAGGAAAATGAAACTATTAAAATAATGATTTTTTTTTTAAGCTGCAGAATTAAAATCACAGCTGAAGGCCAAAACTCATTATTTGAGTTACTAAATGTCATTCAAAGATTGGTTATTGCTCAAGGACTGATGCCACTGTATACCATATTTGATTCTGTGTACTGAAACTTTGGGTCTTGTGCTGTGCCCACGACAATCCTATCTGAGAAATGGTGGATTTGCCAGAGATAGGGTCCTTTGAAAGGACGGGACGGAAGGGTGAAGATGAGAAAACAAATTTATTTTAATGTATTCCAATGAAAAATGGAATGAGATGCTATCTTCTTGCAAGTCATTGTTCCTAAACTTCAGCCAAGGCTCCCCTGTGGTGTAAATTTGTCTTGTCCTGGGCCAGAACATGAGGTTTAGGGACATTCTTCAGCTGCAGATCTGCCACTGTTGCGGTGCTATTTTGCTTACCTACTTAGCTACCTCCGTGTGTAGTAACCTGTACCTTTATAAGAAACCATACCACTAGTGATATGTTTTATAAAATTAGAAGCAGTTGATTTTTTTCTAAAAAGATGCAGTGTTCTAGCATAAAAAATTGTAACACAAAATAATAGGGGTTACAGGAAATTAAATGTATTTAGTTCCATTCTCTTGGGTGTATTACATATCATGACCCTCCTGCCACTAACAAACCTACTGTTAAATCCATCAAAATTGATCTATGTTTAGCTATTTATTTTATGTATATTAACTTGAACAGAACATTTATTTGGCTTAAATTTTATTTTCAGTGGTGAAATGTATGTTCCAAATGCAAGCACAGACTATTTGCTAGGATTTAGTTAGGAGGAATGCGGAATGTTAGTTTACAAAGATAATAACCAAGCTATTAAAGCCAACAACCCCTTTTAAAGCAAACATACCATTAAAATATAGGAACAGTTTATAGTGTAAATAAAATTGAGGATATAGATTATTTAAAGATAAAAATTTTAGGGGTAGCTATGAGAAAGTTGAATAAAAATGTATTTAATTGCACCACTTTTTTTTTTTCTAAAGTGAACTTCAAAAATGCAAATAAAGGATGACATTTTATGGGCGGGGGGAGACAGCTGCACAGAGAGTGATGTTAGAAATCCATTTTACTTATGGAGATGTATAATAGTGATTTGACTTTTATTTTCTAATCTGAATCAGATTTCGGGAAAAAAAATTGTGCCTAAGCTCGTAAATGGCAGAATTTATCTTGCTTGTGAATCCATACAGTGGAAAGGGAAGCAAGACATTTGCTTCTAGATCATTCTCCTTGTCTGAATGACAGATACAATAATTCCCTCTATTAGCTGGATCCATTGTCTTTATTTTGCACAGAAGTACTGTATTGCTGAGGTAGACTTCCACTGCTATGCATATTTTAAGGGTTATTTGGCAACACAAGTAAAGCTAAAAGTAGCCTCTTAATCTAATTAATTGACATTTCTGAATCTTGCTTTCACAACAACACATGGTTTCATGTTCTGGGTTTTAGCACTTGTCAAGCTTTTTTGGAGAATGTTTTGGTCAGAATGACAAGATAATTTGTGACTGAGGCTCCAAGCTAGAGAAGTGTTTAAGGCTATAATGATTTATTATCATCACAGAATAACAAAATTTACAAAGCGTTTCATCAGAATTTTTGAAATAAGTTTGCCACCGTGGTAGAAGCATGCAGGGAGGGGGGGTGTCTTCCTACACAAATGCCAGTGTGACTTATTTGTATAATTACAATGTTAAATTTATTTTGGAGCTCTTCTTGACAGACTTGCAGCATGGTTAGAAAGACAAGAGGTGAGAGAACTGTAACAACCAAGAAGGTAAAACTCTGCCTTTTTTTAAACAGATACTCTGTGACCAAAATAAAAATAAGTAATATGTGCTTCGTGCAATAAATAATATATACATAGCCACATTAAACTATCAGTGTTAACATCTTGGCAGGAGAGACTGGAAACAGTCACACTAAAAAGTTTAAAACAGTGAATGTCTGTGCTTTTGATGTTAAAAAATGCATACAAAACTATTTTTTTAAAGGACAAGATACGTGATGTTACTGAGTGACAGCACATTAATGAGCTGACTTTTGTGGACTTTCTTGCTATAAAAAGAATTAATATAACAACACTAATTTTGACTTCATCTTGATTATCTGCTGAGTGAGCTAAGGATGCCAGACTTTGAGACAAAATGTCTGACTCTTGAATGTGAGGCATTTCCACATATACTCTGTGTTTCTATAATTTACTTATTATGTAATTAAATACCTTGAAACCCTAGGCATTGGTTAGTTTAGACAAAGTTGTGACAGTTATTTGACTTCAGAGGCCAGGAATAGAAGCCACTTCTCCAATGCCCTAAAGTGATTTTGAGGCTGTTTTTTTTGACTATCAAATGCATACCTTTCCAGAGCAATCTTTTTTAAAGATGCAGTCATAGCTCATCGAGGGATGAGGTGAGGAGTTAACTTGTTTGGCAGCAGTAGAGTACACAACGTTGTTTAGTAATAACAAAGATAATATCATACATCCACAGCGAGCCCTTTGTCTCAAATGATCACAAAGTTGCTTCTTGTAGAAATTAGCTTTAATTATTGTATGTATTTATAAGGCTGTAGTATCTATGTGCCCTTTCCAACAGCATGGTGAGCTAATGGCAGGCAACTTTTGAGCTGGCACAGGGAGTGACCCTTTGTGTTCCACACTTTTTTCCCCTTTTCACAGAACTAGCCAGGCACTTGCATTTAGTGAGCTGGAATGTAAAAAGATGTCTCGCATCTCCTACGAGAGCTTGCCAGATTCAGGCTCTGATGGATTTTTGGCAAGAGTCAGTTCCGGAGCTGAGGACCCACCACAGAGAATATCTATTTATTTAAGCTATTTATAGCATTTCTAAAGAACTCTTCACTGTATTATCTCAGCATGTCACAGAAATTAAAGGTACACCATGAATTAAAGGTATACCACCAGCACCCAGTGTTGCCTGCCAGAAGGCCCTGCAGGGCTTCCAGAGGGAGTCCAGAAGCAGAGCATGGAGGTCATGGCTGGGGACAGGCAAAGGTGTGGCATCTAATTGCACATGTGCTGAATGTCACATGGGACTACAGCAGGTCTAGACAGATGAGTCTGTTCTCCGCCAACTAAAGTTTCTGTGTGGTTCAATAGTCCCCTCAAAATGGAACTTATTGTCATAGCAGAGCCTATTAATTACACATGTATTAAGCACAGAATTCAATTTTGGATAGATGATAAATGGATGCAGTCTTCTAGTGGATGAGTGAGGATGAGAGACCTAAGCTGGCAACCTTGCTGCAGGCAGCAGGAAGAAAAGTATTGAAGGCTGTGCCCTACCAAACTGCCCTGTAAATTTAGCTGTGTGCTTCCTGTGGCTGCAGAGTGGTAGTGTCTTGCTTGGGTAGGGAGACCTTGTTTCCACCTAATCTTGAGTTCTGCCATAGACAGAGGAAAACAACATGCCTGCATTCAGGCTCAACAAGAAGCAAATAAGCAATTGAAAGCCCTCCATCTTGCAGTCTGTAGGTGTTGCATTTGTGCTATATGTATCTTCAGTATCTATAGGAATCCTCCTTAAAGAAACACTGGTGAACATAGAGTTTGTGACACTTCTCAAGTGAAACCTTGTACAGCAACAGCACTATTTTTAGCAGTAGTTACCTGTTAACAAAGCAGTCCTCTACTTTTTTTCTGCTACCATTAAGTTCAACAGTATATTCCGATTAAGATGTGGAAACAGTTGAGGATCAGTAAGCTTGTTCAGATTCTGTTCATTGTCCCAGGGAGAGAGAGGATCGTACCTCGCTCCTTCCCCTCTGCGCCCCGAATCAGTTAACGCAGTGACCAGAAGTGAAGCTATGTTGGAGCGGTCATGTAATTGCTAGAGTTGGCATTGAACTACCTTCCCAATGATTTTTCCCAGAAAGGAAGTTCAGAGACTAGGTCATAATTGGTAGACTCATTAGTATTAAATTATGTGGGTTTTATTAGGGGCCAGACATTCACTTGTTTAAATGTAGCTGGCATTTTAATGCCTCTCTAAGGGAATGTAATCTGTACTGCATAGGCAATACATACTGACTTTTATTGGTACAGACCAAATTCACAGGTGACTGGGGCACCTGCCTGTGTGGATGTTTAAGGCTTGTGCAGTGGGTTAGTTCTGGCAGTTAAGAAGCAGAACGGGAGAAATGAGACATGACCCTTTTTTGTTGTTAGTTGTTTTTTTTTCCTCTCTCCTTCCTTTCTTTTGTCTGCAAAAGATTGAGAGCCTCTTGCAGGAAGCAAGCTTTCTGTATGTATCTTCCCAGGTAAGGAGAACAATAACAACTACTTGTAGGGGATATACTATGATGTTTTAAAAGTCAGATGTCATTTCAGATTGACCATGTCCCTCAGGATACAGCTGCTTCATATCCTCATGAAACTGAATTGCAGCAAGGTAGAGCACTGTGGCTATCTATCAACATTGCATGAATCATACAATAGGAACAAAGAAATATGCATTTAATGGAACTTGGAGGCACTATAAGGTCTTAAACAATTATAATATGTTTTAACATAAGCATATGCTTCCTATACAAAAGCCTTTTTAACTCACTTTCTTTGCAAAAAGTATGTGTTCTTAATACATACTATATATGAGTAAATTATCCAGTGACACCTGTTGTTTTTATTAAGATACATTGATAATGAATAAATAAAACCTTTGCCAATGACTGATCTGTTTTTCTTTCCAAGGTTTTATTGGTACCTTTTGTGAGGCTTTCTACATGTCCATTTGGCTTAACATTGGATATTTTATGATGAATTGAAATTCCTCTTTCTTTAGGCAACTTATTTATCTGTTCAAAATCTTGGAGCATTTGACAGTGCATATTTACATTCAAGAAAAAAACAAAGGTGGAAATAAACAGACTGCTCCATAGGGGGTTCCCAGGAATTGAAAGATATGTTGTGCACCTTAGACTGATCCAATCACACTTGGATTAGCTGGAGAATTGCTGTGTGGTTAACTAACTTGCCAGGTGATATGGGAAAGCAGTCTCTCAGAGTGTAATTAAATGATAAGTTCACATTCAAGGGACAATTGTAAGTTACTGAGACTGTCATACACAATGCCAAAAATAGGCTGTCTCATGATGAATACCCTTATTAACAGCTACACTGCTCTGTGTTCATAGTATATGGCTGGGGAATTCGACAGGACTTGGTCCTGTTTGTTAAAGATCTCCCAATAGGTTTTCATACGAGATTCATATAAAAGATGACTGCATCTGAAGAGTAAATAGACTACATACTTTTAGCCCAGGCTGGTGTGGCTGTTAATCATATGTTAATAGTCATATCTGATGTGGATTCACAGCTTTATTTGATGTAATAAAAACTATTTGTTAACAGATTACAATGGTAAGAACTTTGTTATTACCAGGAGCAGGTGTCTGAGAATAATTTGTGTTCATTACAAACATCTTTTAAGGAGTGGTTTGGTGGCTTTGAAAGATGACACCTCCACCATTTTGAAGTTCTGTTGTAGGAGTTGTTGTTGGGAATTATCTTCAATTTTATAATACACCTGATAACTGTTACAACTTTTCCTGTAATTAGATGCTCTGTAACTAAAAGCACCCTAGTTCAGCCAGTCCTTCCAACCACTATGAGAAGAAATGGGCCTTCCAGCAGGACCAGGAGGTACTCCATGAATCAAGGATGAGGAAAATGAGTACTCCTCTTCCAGGCTTGTGGAGGCTGAGGTAGTCTTTTGGACAGTGCCGGCTGTTTGTGCCTGCGCTCCATGAAGCTCTAACTTCCTTGAACATGAGCCCTGAAGAAAAAACTCTCTGCGTTGTTCTCATGGCAAGATGGTCCAAGCAATAAAGTAGTTGTGGTTCAGTGTACCAGTTTCCAAATAGATTTACACTGACTGTATTGCAGCCTTGTTTGTTTAAATAACCAAAACCATACTTGCTCAAATAAACCAATACTGGACTTTCTGAGTGTTCAAAATGGTGCTGATTTTGAAGTTAGAATTGCAGCAGAGTCTTGCATGAACTCTATGGGAGCAGGGGAAAAGCTTGATTTGGATGCTTCTGTGGTGTTTGCATCAACAACAGTGATTTAATACTGAAAATATAACTTCTGTGTTCTTTTCTTTTCAAGTATTTTTCATATATTCTGCAGTGGGCATTCAGGCCCACTGTGGGCAGGCCTGAGGGCTGTCAGTGACTTGATACCACAGAACGCTTCACACCTGCCAGCATTTTTTTTTTCCTGAACAACCTAAGGTAATTTATCTGTTGTATGTTGTTCTTGTTTCTTAGGAAGGTTTCTTTTCCTGCCACACAGCTACAGATGAGGGCTGCAAGTCGTGGATCAACTGAGAGGGGCTGCGTGACCTTCCCTAGGTACAGGGGCAGCCTGGGAGAATGCTACATGTCCAAGGCCTGGTAGTGCCCAGGCTCTCCGTGGGGCTTGCAGCCAGCATGAGTCAGGATTGATGGTCCCCATGCTGCCTCAGCACTGAGGAGCCCCCTCGGCAGCAAAAGGGTCCTCAGAAGTCCCCACTATTGCACGAGGGCTTCTTCAAAGGCTGGCTGGTGGCCGGCTGCCTGTGAGCTCATCTGCTGGCTTCAGCATAATTCCCACCACTTTGTTTTAGGCATATGCATATGCACTTCTTGAGTCCAAGATAGCAGAGCGAGCTTTAAATTAGCTTTCCTTTTAATAAAAATGAAAGCATGTATTCACTTCTGCTGAATGTGCATCTCCTGTGTGAAGTGGAGCTGCTGGAGTGTCTTAAGCTTGCTTATTTGTATTTAAGATCCAGGAAGGAACATGTGAGGCTGAGGCCAAGCAGCTGGCACTGCTACAGATTTCCTTTGTTACTGGTAAGTGGAATTTTATTGTTTCCTAGGCTTAAAAAAGCTTTCAGTGAGTCTCTTGGACTCCACAGGTTGCTGTATCCCTGGCAGACTGCTCTGTGTGCTGTGCTTTAAGAGGTGCTGTGGGGTGTCACTGGTGACTGTATGCTGCTCTGTGCACTCCATGCTGAGGGCCTTCACATGGTGAAAGGTGGCATGGTGTGTGACTATGCTTAATGCCTCAGCAGGAACGTCCTCCTGGGATGTTGCAGGGCTATTTTTCCCTGGTTCACCTGTCTGAGCTTTCTGAAATGGTGGTCTCAGACACTTGGGCTTGTGCTAAGAAGGACAGGTATCAGCAAGCAGAAAGAGTAGGGATGGAAAGAAACAGCTTATTTTCTGACAGTTGGAGTGTAGCAAGCTTTATGTGTGTGTGTGTGTGTGTGTGTAAGCACAGTTATAAAGCTTCCTGCTTCACAGAGCCCCTTTCACTGGGGCCCAGATCCAGTGCATGTGTTCCTGATGCTTAAGAGGTGCAGAGTGCCACTGCACTGTGCTTCCAGTCCAGAGGGTTTTGCAAGAGTAGAGCACATAAGCTGGAATTTAGTTAAAAGACTGAGAAAATATGCGGAACAGGCTGTAGGAATGTTAATAGTTTTGTCTGCATGGTTTATTAAAATTTGCATCATTTTCCGTCTTATCTGAAAAATAGTACTACCAGCTGCACAAATACCATGGCATTCACTCAGTGCTGACTCACTCAAGGAATAGTGTGAACCCTGCAGAATCAGCAGCAGCATCTTTTTGCAGCATTGTAAAGCTCAGGTTCTGTAGACTGCTGCCGATGAACCCTTCCTGGAACAACTTCTGGGATGGGAGTGAGGGACAGTCTCTCAGATTTACTTAAGATTGCTGCTTATAGTCTAATTCTACGTGCTTGCAGGACTTTTCCCTTGCAAAGTGCCTCTGCTGGGGATTATGGCATTTACATGCCAATGGCTCCTGTTGGCTATAAGAAGGATAATTATATTTACTTTCTTGCTGAGTCTGGGTCAAGCTGATGATGTTCCAGAGCTACAAAAACCATAGGTAGGGGGATTTCTGACTGTAAGACCTGCCTCTGTACTTAACCTCTTAATAAAGGAATAGCTCAGAGTTTGCACTACTGCTTCAGGAGTTAAATAACTTGTATTTCTCACTATCAAATAGCTGGGAAAAGGTGATGGTAGGAAAAGATAAAGTTGTTAGTTGAAAATCTCAAAACTTCCTAGGAGATTGGGGCATCCTAATTACACTGAAATTTGACTGAAATATAGGCAGGTTGCTGTGTGTAGAATGAATCTGATTTTGCACTTCTCTTGAAATGTATGAAAGCATGGGGAAAGAGAATGTAAAAATGTTTGTGAAAAAAATGCTTTTGGTGTGATTTATATGACATAGATTTGAGGTGCTAGTGTATTTTTTTTCGTTTTGCATTTCAAGGTCTCGTGTGTCTGAGCTGATAGATGAAGATATACTTCTAGTTCTACTTTTTGAAACAACTTACTGCAATGCAATTGACTGCGCTACTAGAGGTAAGGAATTGCCATACTTGGGAAAATTGAGAGCTGTTGGTTTGGAAAACACACACAGAGAAGTTTTTGCTTTTCTACAGGCTTTCTATTTTGAGCATGCTCAGTGGCAATAGATTTGCATTGCCATCTTTTACATGCATGTAGTTTTTGCAAGCCAGCAGGAAGTTACTAATCTATCGCTTACTATTAAGATGACAGTGATGTTTAGATCTAGAACTCAAGTAGAATGTGCATCACAATTGGATGCTGCTGGATAACAGTCCCAGAAGCTTCGTTATGATATATGATGGATCTATAAGACAATTGTTTCAGGGCACTTGTGTATATTGTTAATATGATGCATGATGACGTGACCAATTATAGTAAGCTAATGTTCAAACAGGATGTCACAACCTGTGTATCAATGTATTAGATCTCTCAACAAACAAATGAAACTGAGCAAGATGAGATGAAGAGTCATTGACCTCATAAAAGGTCAAAATCCTTTTATACTGACCTCCCTACTACTACATAATTATTAGGACATTATTTAAATCTGTGAGGAGGAGAGTTAGCTTTAATCTTGAATTGTGTAATTTGATTTGTCAGAAAAAAAGCTTGTCATGCATTTCCAGAGGTGGAAAAATTAATCCATGACAGAGGTTGTAGTTCTAGAAGCGTTTCCAAATTCCTGTATGCAGCCAGCTGTCTTCCCAAAATGAGTAGTTGGGTCCAGGTGAGGAGAGGTCATAGCCTTGCTCCTGTCTCCTCTGGCTAGGCTAGGAAAAGTAGCAACAGAAATTCTCATTGGGTTGTGGGTGTGGAAACTTCCCTCATTTCTGGGGTGAAGCTGAGTGTCAAGCATGGGCAGTTGTCCTTCCTGTCATCTGGAATGTGTTTGAGGGGCACCAGCCCCAGAATGAATTTGACATCTCTCAGCATTGAGCTGTGTGTTTTGAGCTGGAGAAGCAGGCCTATCTGATCTTCATTGGGCAGGTATCATGAACAGTAACTTCTTTTTCTCTAAAGGCCATCCTTGCTGCCCTTACCTGGATGTGGAAAAGCATCTTGTTTGTTTTGCTTTTATATGCATAGTGTAGATGATGAAAACTGTATTCTGTTCCCAAAGAAAATGTTCAAATATGAAGCCAAACTGCTTTGAAATGACTCACCGCACATCTGTTTCTGCAGACAGTCAGATGCAGTGTGCAGGGCCAGCATTTCAGCAGTATGTGACTGCAATAAGATGATCTTTCCGCTTTAGAATACTTTTGGGTCAGTGTGGTCATTCTGGGTACTTTTATGGAGGATTTGTGAACCTACAGTTCTGTTGTGTGAGCAGAAACTGTTATGAGGTAACATAAGTTGAGAGGTAACCTTTCAGCAGAATGGTTTGAGTTAAAATAAAGGAATTGAAAAAGAGTACAATGACCAAAAAAATCTATAAAAATGCAATTGCGCTAATATAATTTTATCACTTATTTAAAAATTTAGTCGACCCAAAAGACTACCAAGTGTGAAATTAAGGAACAGCTCCTCTGCTTTTATGGAAATCACTCTTCTTCACTTGTCTAATAGCCTGATTTTGTCAGATCATTTATTTCCATGGTTTTAAAATGAGCTTGACAGACAGAATTTTATAACACCACTTTACTGCAAATAAGAACATCATTTTCGCTTATTAAAACTGAAGCTTAGAGAAAGCATTAAAATTAACAGTTCACTCTGCTTTAACCTTTTGAATACTACTGTGACTTTACACTCCAGACTATGTGTAAGGAAAGACTTGGTGACTGCTGGGTTCATAACTTGAGCAGAGCTCCGAAAGGATAGCTGAGCGAGGAGCTGCTCTGCTTGTACCTACAATCAGCTCACACTTGCCTTGATAACTCCATCTATGCAAACACTTAAAACACCACTGACAAAAATTAATACTTGCTCTAGTCAAGGTGACTTCAGGCACAGAACTGTGTAGTGAAGAGAGGCAGTGAGTCAGTATGTTATAGCAAATATGATCTGAGATTACAGGCATGTTGCTGCATACAGCAAGTACTATAAAATGCAGCTTATTCTCCTAACAGATGTTTCACTTTTTGTATGATTTTCCTTTCTGAGCAATGAAAACTTTGACTGATCTTGGAGGTCACTGACAGATGATGAATTCTCTACTCCATAGCTGGCAGTAACTCAAACATTATGGCAATGGTGGTGGGACACATCCTCCTCCAGCTTGGCTGATCTCCAGAGAGGAATGTCATCTTCACAGCTACAGCTGGACCTTGTCCACATTAGGGGGTGTTTGGTAATGACAGTTTAGATCAGGTTTTCCCATGCATGTTCATGCAGCCTTCTTTTGCTCTCAGTTGCGTGCCTGGAGTCATTCATTGCCATCAGTTCTTGTCTTAGTGTTATGTTCTTTTTTTAAAGTTAATTCAGTGAAGGAGTGGGAGTCCCAGGCCACGCAGTGTTGCTGTAGCTCAGGCTGCTCCCTGTTAGCCAAGCCATCCCTCTGCTAAGAGTGATTATTCTTTGAAGTTAGTAGTGATGATTAAAAATAGATTTTCTTTTTACATTGTCAACATTTTAGTAGATAACAAGGACAGATCCCTTCCAGAATCTTCACTGGAAAAACTGATTCAGACTGTGGCAAGACATTTGCACCCATACAACCTAAAAAATTAAGGCAGCAGTGAGAGAGAGAAGTCTGCCAAATGAGCTGAACTTTTATCTCTCTTCAAAGGCTTCTGTACCTTGGCCCTTAGACTCACATATCTGCAGGTCAGCAGAGGACATCCATCTTTACTCCAGCCCCAGGGAGGTTTCCCAAAGTTTCACAACACCCAGGATAGAGAGGAAAGCACTCAAAGTCTCTTTGTGTTTAAATAACAGAGGAGGATGAATAAGAGAGTTTTTGCTTCTGGGTTTGACTATGGAGTTCAACCGTCTTTAATCCAACTCTTCTTTCCTTCTCACCACTGTCAAGACATAAGATTTTGGTATACTTTTTTTCCTGCCCTCAAATGTTCTGCAGTGGTGAAGACTGTTTCCATAGAGAGTCTTGTTGCTGCTTTTACCTGTGTTTCAGTAGTTAAAAGATTCCTATACAAGCT
Organism: Mesitornis unicolor; assembly: GCF_000695765.1. Lineage (NCBI taxonomy): Eukaryota > Metazoa > Chordata > Aves > Mesitornithiformes > Mesitornithidae > Mesitornis > Mesitornis unicolor. The sequence continues at coordinate 281,198 of NW_010185287.1, read as the reverse complement.
AATAAAGGTGCGTTTGAACCCCTCTAAGTGAAAGAACTGTATAACGGAAGCGTTATCAACATTGCATTTCTATTGTGACAGCCTTGTGGTCTTGTCACACCTCATAACAGTGAAGGAACATGCTAGATAGAGAACACAGAGCTCACAAATTTTTCCTCCAGCATTTGCAGCAAGTCCAGATTTAGCTTGAGTTCTAATTGCTGTATCCTTTAGGTGTGATTAAACCATCATTCCTTGCCTTTAAAGATCAATCCTCTGGACTAGAGGTTGAGAATCAAATTCCCTTTGTGCTCTGAAGTCTGAGAATCAAATGAAGAAGTTTACTGCATGGAGACTTCAAATTTTAGTTGAACTAGGTCTAAAAAATGACCAGAGAACTTTTTACTGTGGTAGGGAATTAATCTCGTATTCCTACAAGAAGTGGTGTAGAGGAGAAGCTACACAGAATGGAATAAGGTATGGTTATATTATTGGAGAAGGTACAGCCTTGTATCATCTTCCTAAGTGAAAAAAGCCCCTCAGCAGCCCAGACTGAAATTAAAGTTGATGGTACAGGAATGTGTAGCAGTCTAAGTTTATAGTTCATCTACAAACTTGATATGAGATAAGGAAAACAAATTTCTATCAGGAATCCTTTGGCAGCAAGTATGGAAATGAATAAACTTTTAAATTACAATTTCCTATCATCAGGCATCTAAAAAGGACCATTAAGATAAGGTAAAGATAGGTTGTTGTGAACCACAGCTGTAATAGCCAATTAGCCATCTAGTCAGTTAGTATGCTAGAGAGGTACCATCAATTCTGAATTAATATGTGCTATAGCTTTCTCCAACATACCAAAAGAAATACAGCAGTTGGAGTAACAAGTGAAGATGGGGAGGTGTTGGAAAACCTTGCAATGCAGTGAAGTTTTTCATCATATGACACTGTCTTGCAAATAAGCTCAGGAGCAGGAATCATGGATAAGAAATCCTGATGTTCCTTCTTGGATCTGAAATAAGAACTCTTTAGGAGGCTTCAAGGCAATCCTCTTGCCCTGGGATGGTGTGTCTGATCGATGCTGTGTCATTCTTGGCAGATGCTTATCCCATTTTTGTTTAAAAACACCATTTTGGGAAATGGCACAATATGTCCTGGAAGTCTCTTCCTGTGCTTCACTGTTTTTGCCATACAACAGTTCTCTCTGGATATCCAGTCTGACTCTTCCTTCTTGTAATTTAAACCTGTTACATCTTACACTATTCATTGGGGCGTGGGGCAGCTTTTAATCCATTCCTCTTTTCTGCAGCCTTTAATTTGACTGCAAATTGTTATCAGGTTAACATGTAACGTACCTTGCTCTTTCCTTAGCTACTTTAATAATGCTGGTTAGTTAACCCATTAGATTGTGGCTTTTTGATTTATCATTGCATCTAGATTTTCTCCACTTGGATCACAGCCTTTGTGAAGAAAGGTGCCTCAAACTGGTATCACCTGGGGTCTTTCCAATATAGAGAGCAGAAGAATTACTTCATTTCTTCATTCATGTGTTGGAGTATCTGTGTGGCTCTATGCATCTGAATATCTCATTAAGCATTCTTTATAGGCTCAAAACATTTTCAGGTCTTTTCTTAATTTATCTGGCTCTTCCTATAGCTCAACATACTTGTAATTCATTCTGATTTGATCTCTTCAGTGAATTTTATAAGCCTAGCCTTTTGTTTTATCATTCAGATCACTAATAAGAGTGCTGAATGGTACCTGATCTAGACCCCCTGTTTGATACCTCTTTTTCATTTTGGTAGTGAACCACTGATAATTACTCTCTAGATGTGGTTTTAACCAGTTTTGCACCCAATGTATTGTATTTTCATCAGCATTATTTCGGACATTGCATTGGAAATCAGGAACAAGTGATAGCTATTTGGATATGCTTGAGAGTTCAATGGGTACAGATGTATTAATATGCATTTGGATTTTTTGACTGTTCAGTGAATGGATGCACATTTTTACTGGTGCAGCTGGTGCTTTTTAAAAGTGATGCATAGAAATACACTTGCTAATGAAAATTGCTAAGATATCATAAAGTAAAGAAATGGGTTATTGCGTTCAGGCAACCAAAACCGACACTGAATCTAATTACCAAAGAGAAAGGTGTGCTGCCGTGAATTTGATTGAGATTTTATGTAAATCCCGTCCAGCTAGTCCACTCCTGCATTTGATTTACAACTCTAATGGACAATAAGGATGTACATACTGCAGATTGTGGGTAAGCAGCAAAGCAGCTGCTCTGGTGAGTGATAGACATCTTACGATTTCTACTGTGGTTTTTGTCTACAATATTTGGTGTTGGGGTCGATCAGAATACAGTAACCCAAAGCCTTAGGTTCATGGCAGTAATTTTTTGTGTAGAAAGCAGAGTTCTGAATCCTACGGGGATGTTCTTAACAGCACCTGTTGTCCAAAAATCCCACACCTATCATAAATATAGGAATAATAGCTGATGTGCACCAATCACTTATCTTTAAGCACTTAGTTTCCTGGGCTTTAAAGTAGCCAGTGGTCTGCTTCAAAACTTAGTTTATTAATTTAACTTCTCTGCAGTTCATTCTGGAGTTGAAACTGTATCCGATGGAAGTGACACAGTGGTTTGTGTATTTGAACCAATACAGGGGACAGCCCATGACCTGTTTGGCTCAGATGTCCCAGATGTATTCTTCAGTAAAATGCCGTTAATTAGGGGAAGAATTTCAATTGTATGATTAGATTATTCTTTTTAGATCAGAGCTCTGAACAGTCCCAGCTCTGAGTCTGTCTTCACAGCCTAAGTACCTCACAGTAAACTCCTTGCACTACATCACTAAGAAGCTGGCTCTTACAGTAGGAAATGTGTACTTACTAAAATAAAGGTTTAGAGTAAGGGATGTAACTATAATTTTTGTCATAAGCTCTCCACATGTTTTTATGCAGCACTAGAAACCTCATTGGCTTTTGCAAGCTTTCTTCCATTTCAGTATTACTAGAATAAATTTCAGCTCAGTGTCCTATCTCTGCCCAGAGTCAGTTTAAACTGGGAGAATTTTATATACAAAAGAAGAAGCCTCTGAAGGTGACATTTGACTCTGTATTCTCTGTAACATGCTTTACAATGTTATATAATATGAGTTAACTTGGAAATTGTGAAAAAAAACTTAAGATGAGGAAAAAACATGAGATTTGCTCAGAGCTGCAGAGACAGGTCAGGACACTGTCTCCTGGGTTTTGATCTGCTGAAGCTCCACTAGCTTCAGTGGATTCTGCTGATTTAGATCATGCAAGTGACTGAGCTTAAATTGCACTAGTGGTGTTAAGGCATATTCAGGCAAACCCTTTATTCATCAGTTCTGTGATGAGCACTTCATGCATAGCATCTTCTTTATCATTCCTCCCCATAATTTGATGTTAACATTTTCCCTTTCCTTGGTCTTTAAGATGTAAATAATCATCTGATTAAATATCTCTTGAGAAGATTATGCTATGGATAGAGGACTGTCACTGCACCCCTCACAATCAATGTTTCACTTGTTTATGTGATATATGTACACCTGTGAGTAGTTGCCATTACCCTTGATTGCAGCGTGGGAGACTCTTAGCTTAAAACACAACCATGCAAAAATCTGTCTTTTTAAAGTAGTGTCTTTTTGCAAATGCAAAAGCAAGGAAATGCATTCACTGTAGATAAAACAGCATTAATGCTAAGAAAAAAATTGTAACAAGAGTATAGCAGACACTGAAACTGCTTTGGTCCCTCCATTGCTGTTATCATGAGCACTGTGGTTTACACAGAACATTTCTTAGCAGAAAAAACTTGTTTCTTCCTAGAAATAAAATTCTCATAATATCTAATGCTGGATATGTACTGGGATTTAGTGAGGCATCAGATACCTTCACTTACAAAGTCTTACATGAGAAATTAATTCACATCTCTAGAAAGGCTGCATGTGGGTTGAACATCTAGCTAGAGAGCTGTACAGAGTGGAACAATAAAAGGTCATGTATCAAGTGCAGAGAAGTTTCCTACTAATGCAATGCAGGGAATAGTGTTAGGTCCGGTGTTATTTAACATCCTCGTTAATGATCTGAAAGAGGAGAGTAAACAGCTGGTTAATGAAATTCACAGATGATACTAAATTGGAGACATTATAAATATCACTGAGGGCAGTGAAATAATAGAAAGAGAACTGACATCAGAAACATGCCAAAGAAATAATGAAAGGAATGTCAGCTGGGACAAATGTAAGGTAATGCCCTGGGGGAAAACGCAAACAATTCTGCTCTCTGGAAGGGAAAGCACGACAAGCAGTATCAGAGGCAGATTGCAAAGGCACCCCAATTCTGCAGCGTAGCCTGGCACAGACCAAACCCCAGCAATCCACTAGAGCTTTGCACTACAAATACAGCAGAGCATTAGTGGCCAGCTCCTCTGCACCACAGAGTGGGGAAAAGGCTGGTGTGTAACTCGTAGGATGCCTCCACCAGAGCCAAGGACTCCCTTCCTCTGGGAAATCCTCTGCTGGCTGTTAAACTGGCTTTTAGGCTGCTTTGTATTGACACTGATAGGAAAAACACCTTTAACAGGCTGAGAATTGGACCTGAAGAATGGAGAAGGATTATTTAAGGTAGCACAAAGAAAGAAAGTCAGGAAGATAGGACAGTTATGTTATTAAAACCGGAAATTTCAGCCTGGATGTCAGCTCCTCATGGTGAAATGTAATTAATCTGCAGAACAGTCTTCTGAGGGAAGTAGTGGAAGTCCTGTTACTTAGGAGTTTTAAACACTGAATGGAGGAAGCACTGGAAAACACACATTAGGAAACAGTGTAGAGCAGGTAGGGTGTGGGCTACATGCGTGTTCAGCTGGTCTATTTGGTCTTCTCAAGCCAAGATTAAAGAACTCCAGTATCTTTCACTGTCATAGAGTGTTTTATGCAAAAGTGGTGAACCTGGTGAACTTCTGTACATCTCAGTCACCATAAGCATTTTCACTGAAATACCTTTGCTACACTTACTGAGTTTTATTCAGTAAATGTACAAGCTTTGTTGCTTTGTTTCTTATCTGTGGCTGAATGGATGTCAGTCACACTGAAGACTGAAAAGGAAGAACAGCATTAAGACTCTCCTTTGCTTTATATAGCTCTTTTCCTGTATGTACACGTTCTTAGCTCTGTGCTTAGAACACTAAAAATGGTTAGCGTGGATGTAAAAAATTTTACTACTGTAATTACAGCAAAAGGCTACCTGTCAGGAAAATAAATGCAAGTAATCAAACATAGGTACAAATCTGGCTTTGAACTGGGAGAGGCATTCAACCATGCTGTAAGGAGGCAGAGTTCCCAGTGACGTCAGGTGCCAGAGTACAATTGGGAACCAAAACCACCACATTGGAACCAAATACATTGGAATTAAACTACAGCTGTTAGACTATGCAGGAATGTGAAAATAGGACTGCATATTGTCCTATTACTTTCCAAATGTTTCTAAGTAAATCTAAGGAGGTAGGTAAATATGTATAACTAAGAGAATGGCAAGATTTGTAAAAGTGTGATGAGGAAATACGAATTATCTGAGAATACAGAGAATACTTGGAAATTGCTAAATGCAAAGTCTGCCCAAGAAAGTTATCTCCTCAGTACAAAGTCTCACACTGGAGTGGCCTACTTAGTCCTTCCAGGATCTGACTGAAGAAACTATAGATATAGATTCTGGATGAAAATATCTCCCTATTGATGTGTTACCTATAGTGGCAAAAGTGCTTTGCAAAAAAAAAATATGCTAAATCCTTTCCAACATGTATTCCTTTGACTATGAAGCTGGGAACTTGGCTAATGGTTGATTGAAAAATAGGTCTAGTGTGAAACTGCCGGGAACATGAATTATGGAATGGTATTCCTGGCAAGTTTGCCAGATATGCAAGTACCTAGTTTATGTATGACGATATCTAGTACTTGCATGTGTGCACACGCAGCTGCATACAGATGTGGTAACACCATAGTAAATATATATTTAGAATGTGCACATGCAAGTAACTGAGCATGTGTCATCCTTGATCAGATGAAAGGTGCATGTAAAGCTCTAAACTCACAGGATTAAGCAGAAAACCTGATCCTGTGCATTTGAGAACCACTCCATTAAGACGTGCACTTGAGGTATTATATTAGGTGTTGGATACTACTTGATCATAACAACCTGGCTTGCTTTGATTATTTTCTTTTTCTTGTGGATATGTTGGTGAAACAATTTAGTTCCTTCTTCAAGACGATCTTATTTCAGTAATTGGATATTTGTGTCTTCTGTTAATCTCCAAATGCACTAAAGGAAAATTCAAAAGTGTAAGCATAGCCTTAATTTTCTTCTGACTTACACCAAATGATGGCACTACACTGAGCCAATTCCAGCAGTGAGGTTGCATCAGGATGTATTGTGATCCTCTGATTGCAGCAGTGTCAGTCCTACTTAAGCTAGCATGAGTAATAGGAGCTTTAATTCAAAGAGAGGTTGTTTCCTAAAATCATCTCCTAATGGTGCTGAGATACTGTAGTTATCCCAAATACAGATGTCTGTTGCGCCTCAGACATCACAGCAAGGTACCTACTGGGTAAATGTGGACTTTTAAATACATCTGCATGAGCTGATCAAAGCTGCAGATAATGGGATATTATTTAAAGGATTTAACTGTGAATAGGAAAGATATGCCATTAGCTGAGGGAAAATGTATGCTGAGTTTTACTGATGTCTTTCTGAGAATGATATCTAAGATGTGGAGTCCTAACACCTGAGGTGCTTTCAAAGTGCTAATACATCTTTGAGCCTCTCAGGGAGGTGAGTGGGCATTGCCCTGCTTTCTGACTGCGCCAGGCAAGTGCTCCAGCCACTCCACACTGTGGAGTGTACTGAGTTTGAATGCAAGTTGCAGCTTGCAGCAGACAAGGAAGAGTTTTGATCCCCAGGTGTGTAACAGGGTTAGGGGTGGTGTGAGGGGCATTAGGACAGTGGTCAGCCCCTTCACCTGAGTACCTACTTGGGAGAAGCTGCTGCGGCCCTCCTGGATTAGTCCTTGTCCTAGAAAAACAAGCAAGGCTGGAAGATGGGCTGAGACCCAGCTCTGTGGCTAGTAGGTGCCTGCCTGACCAGGAGAGCATGGGACTTTCTGCTGCTGAGGGCAAGAGGCCATCTGCGTATGTCAAGAAGCACTTTGAGGCACGTGCATGTACACCATTTTCTTTAAGATGTAAGCACGGAGCCACCTTTTCTTTTCACAGTCATGTTCAATCACCCTGGTTTGTTTCCTGAGCTCCAGCAATTCAAAGAAACAGCCCACAGGCAAAGCACACCTTCAGCTTGCACTTGTCACGCTTGCAGCAGACAGCAGCCAGCCTCACATGGCTGACACCACAGCGGGGACTTCCAGTGCCTCCTGCGTGGGACAGCTTGGGGCCAGGCTCCACAACCCAACATCAGTAAACGGATAATGCCTTTCTTCTTTCATGTGACATGGCCACAGTCTTCTGTAAAAGGTAAATTAAAAAAAATATTCTGCATATATCTAGTATGGTGCCACATTTACATGCCTCTGCCGCATTTTAACCTACTGTAAACATAAGAATCAAGTTTCAGGCTGCTGCAGTCCATTATGCAGCAGCTGTGAAATTGCAATAACTTATAATTCACATGAACAAATGAGACTTAGGTGAATTTCTTGGTCATCCCTGCTAGAGCCATTCACTTGGTTATAGCTGAAGTGAGTCAGTATGTACATGCATGTAGGCATGATCATTTTTGCACCTGTATTTGAGCTTACTGGAATTTGTTCAGATTACATTATCTGTACAGGCAAGAAGAAGCCTCATGTACAGCTTGCTGAAGTAAACTAAAGCATTGTCATTCCCTTCTCTGGCTTGGGATCAGATCTTCACTTTATTTGTTAAATTCTAGGCCTTCAGTCTTGTGTAACTATTTCACCTACTCCAAAATTCTGACGGCAAAATCAAATGCGATAGTTTCAGACAACTGACAGTTTAATTGTAATTTTGTAATAAAATAATACATCATTCTTTTATTTAATTTTAATGCATAAATTTTAGAGTGCTTTAAAAATATAATATCCATTTTACAAATGGTAAACTGAACTTCTGAACATTACATTTTAAAAATCAAGTATCCTGTAGGTCGTGTATCAGTCAGTAGGAGAACACAATACATGCTCTTAGTTTCTCACATGCTGTTTTAATAAAAGGAAGCATTCAAGATTAACAAAGAGTGTCAGTTCATATGCATTGTGTTTACATTTCCTGAAGAAGTACATTTACATATCTTGGATATTTGTCTGAGGAGGTGGGAGGGAGAGCAGGGAAAGCAGAGAATCAATGTTTACTGCACGGTGCCTCAAAATTCCTGTCTATAACAGCTCCCAGCACGGTGCATGGCTGTTGTCAGACCCATTGTACTGGGGTGAAAACTCATGGACAAGGAGGGAAGAGATAATCTAAAGGCATATTTATCATCAGACCCTCAGAGTCAAGTAAATGTCTAACTTCCATTGGAAGTTAGGAGCCCAAATGTCTGGAAGGATTTAGGTCTTGGTGATTCGGTGTTAGAAATGAGGATGAAATCAATAATCATGATTTCTAACCCTGTGCTCCAGCAACCTTGTATTATGGAACCATTCCAGTTATGTTAGAGAGGCAACTTCTCCCAGGGTCAGTGTTGCTGATACCCTCTAATAGATCTACCTGGATAAAGAAAATCCCCTTCAGATCAATGGGGTTCTCCAGCCTACTCATATTTCCTGATGATTTATGAAGTGAGCTTTGAAAAGAACTTTCATCCCCAACGGTTGAATGCTGGCTCTATGTCCTACCATTTGTCAGTATGCTTGGGTTTCTTCAGGGGGCTTCAGATAGTTACTCTGAATTTTTATTTTTCAATGAAACCTTCTGTTAGTAATTTCTAAAAAAATATTACCAAAACTTTTCCAGGAAATTTGACTTTTACTGAAAATGGACTGTTTAATTTCCATTCCACTGCATTTTATGTTTATACTATCTGACAATTCTGTCTATACCCAGTATTCCTTCTGAGTTCTTGATGGGTATTAATGAGCTGCTTCTCAAGTATCTAAAATATTTAAATGCCCTGTTGGTCATGTAAGTGTTTTTGGAGCACATCAAAGAGTGAGGCATTCGCAGAGATCTCTTTCACTCTTACATTTTCCTGTTTTCCTACTCTGTTTTGAATACTTGAAAACACCTGGGCTGGAATGGTGCAAATAAATGACATCTGATCAAAACCTAAAAGCTGGAAACCATTAAGTTCACTTGAGAGGAACAAATTGCCTCCAATGTTCAGTGGAACTCCTCATGATGTTCAACAGAAGTCCTCATAACTCCTGGAGTTGTTGGAAGCACTCAAACCATTTCCCTGTAGTTGGGGGTTGAGATTGGGGTTAGAGCAAGCTTTTTGAACTAAGAAATTATTTTGACAGGGTAGTCAAAATGTTCCATCTCAAAACCTTGGGCTTATTAGCAAGAAATAAAGAGTGTCTTCATCCCAAATTTTCTTCTTTCTTTGCCCTGCCCCTAACTCTGATCAGTTGGTTACCTGTGACCTCTCAGAAATGTCTTGCCTTTCATGTGTGCAGGGAGCTGCATGCAAAGCAGCCCTGCACCAAACAATTCTAATTTTTGTGGCCTATATTGCAGTAAACCTAATCAGTATTTACAAATCAGAACTTTAACTTCAAGTAAAAGTAGGATTTTATAAACTAAATCTTTATTGTATAGCTTCAGAGTAATAAATCAGTCACTTGTATCCTAAGTGCAAAGTGAGGATTTATAAATCAAAGCATTTTATTTAGGAATTTCTCAGCACGATTTGTAAATCTGCTGTAGAATTTGTAAATCCAGATTGGGGTATGTAAATCCATTTCATGACTTATAAAGCAGTTGAATGTTTTAGCTAAATCTAATGTTTAAAATAATGATTTCTGAATCAAAACTTTCTGCTAAAGATTTACTGGTGAGTTTTATAAATCAGAGGCAAGATATATAACTCGAACTGTGAGAAGTGCAGATTTATAAATCCAACTTGTAAATCAACAGAAAAAACATCATGTTTTACACTAAATAATATTTTACAAATGGCACCTCGTACATCATGCAGTTGCCACAAATCTTCTACATGGGAGTCAGGGTACATAATGTGTGACTGAATCAAAAAGAAAAACTGTGAGCAAGACTGCACAGTGGGTTAAATGCTCAGCTTGAGCCTTCTAAGATTTGGCTTGTGTTACCAGAGTACCAAGTTCAGTGGTGTCAACCTCGTCAGTAGTGGACATTTGTCCAAATCAATACACAATGGCATAATTCATAACCTTGGCAACTGCAGTGGAGGGAAGGCCCCACACAGCAGTAACAGGGGTGTTGTAGATCATGATTGAAAAGCATTGGCAGAGCTATGTAGGGAACCTTATGCAGCACCTGTCTGCAATGCACCTGTTATAGCAGGCTGTCCCTTTTAAAGGAGCCAAAATCCACCAAAAAAACAAAAGACCAAAAAAATCTCTAAACCCCAATAATCTATGAGATCTTCCCACTAATGTTATATCTGAATGGGGAAAAAAATAGGTGAGGTTCTAGTTTGTATGCAGACATCATTAAAAGGATTTGAGAGAAATCCTCACTTTTTAATTTCCAAAGAAATTTGTATTCCCACAGAGAAATATAGATCCAAAAGCAAATATTAGAGAATAAGATTTGCCTATAGGTTCTGTAGGGTTTTTTCACATCTTGGTGGCTGTAAATTCTAATACAAGTTTGGAGGCGGTGGGTTTGTGTTTCTGTAGCCATGGAAAATGTGTTTTCCCCCTCGCCTTCTCACTTGTTTTGAACCAGCAATCTGCCTTTGAGGGCCAGCTAGCATTGCAGCTCCGTGCTTTCCCCTCCTCCTACCTTCCACCTTCAGTGCTCACATGAAGCTGCAGATCTTGGATGTGGGGTATGACATGGCACTGCCTCTTCTGATGCCTTTTCAGTAGGACAAGCAGAGCCGTGGTGGCCTCCAGGAGCTCAGTTACTCCCAACCAGGATGTAGCAGGGGGTCTCCATGGATGTTGGGCTTTTCTCTTCTTCAGTGGGCAAATGCACTTGAAAGGTAGGATCTGAGGGCTTCAGTTAGTATCCAAGTCAGAAAACTACTTGTTACAGAGAAAAATGATACGGGGAGAAGGTATAGCTGTTCTTGCTTCTGACAGAGTTTTTCACCTATTTCACAGCTTCCTGTCACCTACCTGTGAGTGAAAGATTTCTTGTGTCTCAAAATATTTTTTTAGAATTTAACTGTTGGGAGGTTGAAAAATTAGTCAGGAATATCAATCTGAGGTTTGTAGACGAGTGCCACTAATTTTTATAATAGGATCCTTAATTGACTATTTTTCAGTTTTGAAGTAAAGAAATTACAAATGAAATTTGCATTTAATATAATTTAACAGAATTCAGTTTGGGAATACAAGAAGCTCTGTATATGCCCTGATGAAAACACTGAGTTAAAATAGAGTTGAAGTTGATAGTGTATTTCAGTAACTTGGGGGTAAAAGAAATAACCAGAGTGTTGTAATTATCCCTAAAACAACTTTTACAAGCCCACAAAATTCAATAAACATGAATAAACTTAAAAGAAATGCAAACATGTTAAAGAAGGGAAATGCCTAATTAAGGCAAATAAACAACCTTCACTACACCCTGTACTGATGTCACACAGTAATTATATAGCTGTGCAATTTATTGTCCACTAGAACTGATTTCAGATAATCCTTTGAATGTCACACTTCTCCCTTCCTTTGTAGCATCACTGTAAGACAGAGAGATACAGCATGTACTGAAGGCGGAGGAGTAAGCCAGGATGTGGAGGTAATGAACTAAGGGTAGCTTTGAGGGGAGAAACAGGCAGGAGGGACAGCATGCAGGGAGGAAGAGGGGTCATTTAGGGACAAAGGAGACTAAGGGACAATGGCACATAACAGAGTGGAACCAGGGCTGGGTAAGTCATCTTTCTGAGGCCTTTTTGACACTGCTAGCAACAGAAAGGAGCTGGGCTTTTTTGGATTTCTGTAAAGCCAGACTGCAGAGTGAGCGAGCTGCAGTGCCAAAGTGGGACCATGGGCCAACGCCTAGGTTAGGAATGTCTCAAAGAGGTTTTGTTCACCAGGTAAGATCTTTGCAGAACTGCACCCATAGTCATAAAGTACCTTTTTCTGATGTGTTTCTTCCTGCATCCTTACTTCAGAGCCATCATCTGTTCTGCTGCAGTACCCCATGGAGCCAAAGCTGCCTTCCAAGGGGTCATGCAGCTACGCAGACTTTGTATTGGTGCCAAGTCTTCTGCAGTGAAAACTGTTCAACATAATCAAAGATTTCTTATGCCTTCCATTTGTTACAATCGTTAAGACTGTACCATGAAAATTTGGAATAGAGTAAACATTCCTATAAGCTGTTACACAATTAAATAGAGCAACCTTTGCTAAATTCCTCAATAACTATAGCCTTTGAACAATCTGCAACAAACTAACTACCTGGAAAATTTTGAATGTTTGATGTTGCTATTAAAATATTTGAACCAGTGGAAGGCTGATAGTGTGTTAAAATGCTAGCATTTGTAGTTACTTTTTTTTATATTGATACATTCCTGGACAAATCATTGTGAGTTATAAACTAGGAGAGGATGTGGTGCAGTTTGCAAGCATTACAAAAGGTCATCCTTCACTGTTAAGTGCTAAAGCTTAACTATAAAGCTTCCATTGCATTTTTTAGTTTCCTCCTTTTGGATTTATAGTCCAGTATAGGTATAACCTTAATTTTTTTCCCTTCCAATACTTAAAGATTTTTTTTTTAATATCAAAGTTCTTTTGCAATTTTTCTCTTGTAAACGCTAAACAAATGTTTTATCTTCTCATATAATGATTCCAAACAGGTCTTGAGTGTCTTGCAGTCAGTTCCTCAGAGAAAAATCTCTGATTGAATTTCTTCTTTGGGAAACAATGCAAAACTATGTGGGCCTGCAACTGACCTGGCAGTTGTCTAAACACATTAGGATGCACTGCTTTAAAAAGCAAGATTGTGTCTGATTCCTCTGAAATGGTTGCAGTTTCCTCAGCCAGCCTTCCCTGTTCTCCAGCATAGCCTGGATTTCAGGGGCAATGCTCAGATAAATGTGGGCTATATTCCAGGAGGAGTAACAAAGAAGCAGATTTTTAAGTAGTTTTGAATGCAGAGAGCCCTATTCAAAGACATCTCAAATATTACTCTACTTGACATGAATTCTTGACTTATAAAATTTTGGTTCTTTATAGGAGACAAAGTCGTATGGCAGTAAAGTCATATCCCCTAAGCTATATGGCAACGCTTGAAAAGCCGGTGTTGAAAGTGGAGCTATGCCTTATGTCATGATGTGGAATTTCTGCGATGTTAACCTCATCAGCTCATGGAGAATGTCAAACTGTGAGCTGGATATGGCAATGTGTACATTTTGTAAGTCTCTAAGCTCCAAGGTCACTCAATCCTAGTCAGATCTTGGAGCCAAACAGCTGCTTCCTGTACCACAAATCCTATCTCCTTCTTGGACTTTAAAGTTGACTGTTGCCTTCACTGGAGGGCACAGTGATTAAAAGGCTGTTGGCCTCCCAGAGCCTTGCCTATAACTGTGGGTGGGAGGGTCACACTGATGAAAGCAATCATTAAAGTATCAGAAAATCCAGGTCATTATCCTAATGCAAAACAGAGAGGACTAAACATCTCAGTAGGCTGTGCTTCAGTGACTGTGATCACTCTGAGAACCTAAGATTATTTCCGTTGCACCTAACCTCACATCTTAGAAAGCCTAACTGCAGTTGTATGGTTGCCTGATTTACAGGCACATTACCAAAGCTAATTACAGTTTTCATACCCTTGTGATTCACTCCCAAATCACAGAAATTGGTTTAAGGATTCCATCACCCTTCTTCTTCTGGAGGTGTATTCTGAAAATGCAAAGGGAAAATACTGAAGTGTAAAAGAAATAGATGTGGATTAGATGACAAAGATGACTAAGAGTTACTTCCAAGTTGCATAGTGTACAATTAAAAATAGAATACTATATTAATACCAGTATCTTCTGGTTACACATGACGAGACTGCTATTTGTATAAGGAGCTTAAATTACTTTATGAAAATATGTAAATGTTACTTCAGTCTTGCACATAGGAAGAATGCATCATAAAATTTACAAGCAACATATCCAGTTTATTCAAATCCATGTTCTATAGAAGTTGAGTGTCAAGACTGTGGAGTTGGGCCCAAAACATTTAGCTTCAAATTGAACTTTTTCTCACCTTGCAGCTCAGAATACCCAGCAGCGACAGTACCATCAGAATGAAATACCAAACCAGAGTGCTTCATGCCAGAAGCAGCATAAGGACCTATCTCTTGGGTCCTCATCTTAAATATGTACAGCATGACTTACCGGGGCATTATTCACTATGATATGTAACCCAACCTTCACATAATGGAAGTGATGAAAGAGGAGACCACCCTGCAGGGTGAAGTGATAATCTATAAAAATTGGTATGTGTCTTGCTCTAGAAGAAGTCATGTCAACTAGTAGTACAGTGTGCTTGTCAAAGCTGATAGCGGAGAAGAGAGAGTGCAACTTCTCCAGCTATACATTGCTACTCCTGTCTGTTGTAGCTTTTGACACAGCCTTACTGCTTGCATACTTCAGATGTCAATAACATTGGCATAGAGAGGATGGTGAAGTCCTATTTCCTTCATATTCTATAGAACAAAATCATACAGATTCTTCTGAAATACCTACTCACACTTCCTAGTTGTGATTGGTAGTAAGTAATACTGTTGCTTATAATAAACAGTAATAAGCAGTACTGATACTTAAACGCTTGCTAACGTCTTTAGTCAGCTTGCTGACCTTTTCCCCTTTCCTGGCTTATAATATTAATCTGAAAGGATTATATCATTCTGTAATCATGGAAGATGTCTGTCTTTGTGTTTGCACTTTTTCATACTGTAAGGGAACTGAATATTTTCTTTTTTTCTGGCAGTAAATGGATTTGCAAACTTTTAATATAAAAGATTTAATAAAAAATTATTCATCATCTTCTTGAAGATTTTGTGTGCGAGGGCTTCTCATCAAGTATTTGCTTCATTTGTAACAAATATTACTCAAACTTTATCTGACAAGGGAAAGCAGATTATCTTCTGCTAGTAACTCTTGTATTTCAGTTTCAGAAAGAGAGGAAAACAAAAAGTTCTAAATGCCGTCTCACTTTGCAGCTACTTCTTCATCCAAATTTTAGGAAAGATTTCTACCATATAAGGTCTGGCTTGCAAACTTCCTAGTAATTCAAGTGAAAAGAACAGATCTTCAGAGAGAGAGCAATGACTGGTAACTGGTAAAGTGCTATATGGGTTTCTAATGCCATTACCCTCAGAGGTAAAGTAAGAGTCTAGTTATTCTGGGCTGCAGTCTCCTAATGCGGGTCTTCTGTCTTTGCTTGACAGCTTAAATGTCCCTAGCTCCCATTGCAGGGTGATTTTTTGCATAAGTACCTGCTTTGATCTATGTTGCAGTGTATTTCTTTCTGTTTGAGAGCCAGGAATCAACCTGGAAATACAGAGACATTCAAGCACGGAGGCTTGAATGACAATCTACTCATAGAGTACAGCTGAGGAAAAAAATACAAGGTAAGACCAAAGCACATGTTATTCTACCAGGAAGAAAAAAACCCAAACATTGTTTTGTGAGATTAGCATAAGAATGACTCACAAAGTCATCTGCCTTGTTAAAAAAAACTTTCATGCTAGAAATTATTATGTAAGCGCTTAAAAACATATGATGTCATTTTGGCTCAAAAGTCAGCAGATGAACTTTTTTTAGTTTATGTAGCTATCTTGCATTTGTTAAGATTTTGGGATGAATGACCTAGGGGTTTCTTGGTTGTTCATGCAAGGTAAAGTAATCACTAAAGCAAACAGAGAGAATCCTGCCTCTTCTGTTCCACCAGAGAAGCACAGCAGGACGCAAAATGTCCTGTTCCTTTCCTGCCATTTTGCACCAACATGTTTTTCCATGCAAGAGTCATGGAAAGAGCCTGAAGTTCTCTCTTAGGTAGGTACAGCTCTTTCAGACTGACATAAACCAGATCTGGAAATATTTTCCTTCCTAAAACATGCAAGGCAGAGGCCACCACAGAAAACTTTCACCCTTTTTTGTGTTACTTTTTCAAACATTTTCTCCTGTGTATCATATTAAAACAGGCAGCTATTTTGACCAAGAAAAAAAGTGCTTTAGGAGACATTGCCTCTGTAGTGGCTGCTTGGATTTATCACATGAAAATCAGAAGACGTGCAGGTACTCTCCTGCTTTGTTTTATGCATGGACTGAAATCAGGTAATTTAGGTTGGAGGAACCTGTGGGGCTGGGAAACCCAATCCCTTTTCCACACAGGGCCATACCAAAAATTAGAGCAGGTTGCTCAAGGTTTTTCTGTCTTATGCAGACAAAAAGTGAAAATCTCCATGGATGGAGATTCTGAGGCCTCTCTGGGCGAACTGTCCCAGTGTGTAAATACCCTTGCTGTGATGTTGGTTTTTTTTTTTTCCTTTTAGCCCATTTGGATTTCCTGCATTGCAGTTTGTGACCATTGCCTCTTGTTCTTTCGCTGTGCATCTCTGAGAAGAACCTCTGCTATAACCCTATAACCCAGCCTTAGCTGGTATAAGACAGCAATTGGATTCTCCCTAAACCACCCCTTTTCGAGGGTAAGCAAATTCAGTACCCTCAGCCTGTCCTCTCCTGTCTCCAGTCCACTGGACTCTCTCCAGTTTGTTGATATTGCTGCTGAACTGTAGCTATAGCTGTGTCTATAAAACCAGTAAGGTTGTTACTAAGATGACTGTGAGCTGGCCTGTGTGATACTTGTAGCTCTGAATAAATATACAATCATAGTTTTCTCTTTCATAAAATTACCCAAAAGCATTTGTGCAATAAGGATGCTAAAATAATCTTGATTATACTTGTTTATATAAATTCTCATCAGACATGATAAATATTAATGCAAGAATGAGTGTAAACTAAACCAAGATGATCACAAAACAGCACATTAAAACAGAACTGTCATCCAATGGATCACCGTCTCTACAAAGGAGGCAATAAAATCTATCAGTTGGCCTTTTAATTACTAGCTTTCATATGTCTGTATTCCTTATGAAATTTGGAAACTGAATTTAAATGTGGAATCAAAGCTTTGATTTATTAAAGTAGAATGGGTTCAACAAGTGGTATAAAAACCACTTGATTTTGATAGTTAATAATTTTGTTTGTGTGACTTCATCCAGGACAGCATGTGTTAGTCTGCTAACAATGGATCTTGTTTGATTTCAACGAGAAAATCAGGGGAAATTGATATGGGAGAATCTGGCAATTAAAAGGGATTTAATGCAAAAAAACCCCCAACCAAAACCCAAGAGGAGGTCATTCAAAATTACAGCCTGAATAACATCACTTGCTATGGCTAGGTCTTTCTAAGGAAAGAAGGGGAGCTTGGGAATTTAAGGGAGGCACTCAGCAAATGCAGATGGATCTGCTTGTTGCATGACTCCTAGTGACACAGCTGCTGAGGCTAAAGTAAGGACTATGTATGTGCTTCTCCTTGGTAGTTAATTTTCTTTCTTGTTTTGTATTTTTTTAAATTAATGTCTTGCATGTGAATTGTACACAGTGAAGTTAAGCCCTGTATTTTGGTTCTTTAATTGTGCTACTTAAGGTGCTCTGAGAGGTCGAGTCTAAAAGTGTGGCTATTGCAATGAGTCTGAGGGCTACTTGCCCACTGAGATGAAGAGCAGGATGGGTGAGTTGCAGCCTTGATGCATGATGGTTTTGATAATTTGGTGTATGCTATATTTTGGTATACCTGAAAGGTGCCTGTGATACACAGTACTTTGACATGCCTTGGGCATCCATTAAACATGTCTGCCTATGCTGAAATGGTGAGCGCTGCTGGATGGACTATTGGCACAAGTGCTAGAGGCTCATGACATCCTTTTTGCTTGTGAATTACTTTACAAAGATAACTGAAGAGAAGCTTTAGTCTTTCTATCATCTGTTTCTTCTCTACTGTTTATTCACTTCCTTACTATCAGTGATAAGTTTTCTGGGCCATGCCCAGATGCTTAGCTGCAGTTTATCTCAAGATTTCATAAAATGTGGTTTACAAATGAGTTGGGAATTGAGTTTCATCAAAGTGGTGTATGTAGAGCTAGGATTGACAGCTTTCACTACCACTTAGGATTGTGATTGAGGAAAAAAAAAAGGAAAAAAAAAAAAAAACAAATTAAAAAAAAAGGAAATTTTGTAATTTAGGGAGATCTAATTTAAGAGATTGTGTTTACTGTCCTGGCTGTGGAAAACATGGTTTTTATTCCATCACCTTGTACCAGTTTGGCTACTTCCCCTTTAAGCTGGTAGGCAAACTCCTGATTGATAATGAGGGAGGACAGGTGGTATTGTGTGAAACCAGGTAAACAAGTGCTGCTGAGATGAGGGCCTTAGGGATTCTCAAAGAGCAGCTAGTGCTCTCCTGACTGTTATCTGTGTTCTGCTTCTGTCCTTCAACCATGTGTGCAACCAGGAGTCTAGCTATTGGTGAGTCATTGGGTGGGGAAGAACTTTGAAAATTAATTACTTTAATGAATGTTGAGTATTACCTGATTTTTATATATACATATATATTTTTATTCCCCCCCCCCAGGTGGTTCTCTAATTCCTGTTCTGATTGGTGATGGTCTTTATGTATAGCAACGTGTAGCATGGACTTCTTAGAAAAGTTAATAACTGCCTATATATGCTGGGAGATGAATAGGATATGAAATCCATCTAACTGGTGGTCACTGTGTTAGATGAAGAAATAAGACAATCTCTTTATGGATGAAGGGAAAAGATGGATTCAGATTTCCCCATGTCAGAAGTTTAATGGCAAAAATTGTATTTTAAATCCCAAAATCCTCATTGGACATATTCAGGCTTGACAGGCTTTGTTCTAATCTATTTTAAACATGCTAATTATGATAGGGTTAGTATCAAGTTAGTGTTGCCAAAAGATTTCTGTAGATTTTTATATATGATTATGAGAAACCCCACATTTCATGAATAATTGGAGGACTCTGCATGGTCTGCTACTGGGTAACTTTGGTCACAATTTTGTGGAAAAATGATTCAAGTAAGAATTCAAAATTATTTCTAAGTTAATTCAAAGCACTTGATGTTTTTTTTTCTACCTTAGACTATAAAAGCAAGACCAGTTATGCTGTTTGCTAGACTTTGAAAATGGAAATAATTATGTAATTAAGAGTGTGCATCAGTTCTATTACACTATCCATAAAATTCCACTATCTTAAAAACAACATGTTTTAAAATATTTTACTAAATATAATTCATGTAACTGAATTTTATATCCTACCAAGTTGTGCAATTAAATAGTACATGACTATTTCTTACAATTAAAGATTGCAAGGATCTTCCTACATACAATATGATATATTTAACAACTTTTTATGCTAAATAGTTGACATAGTTAATGTTGTAGTCACTTAATTCAATTTTAATTAGCCAAACAGTAGTTTGAAAATGTGAGCTTTTCATTAACTGACATTGCTCATATTTTTGCTGCTTGTTTTCCCTGTAGTTCTTTCAAATTATGTATGTATAATATGTTAATGTTCATGAAATGCATTTATCATCATAGGTGATGCCAAAATTGTTGTGGACTGAAGAGAAATATAAATGTGTGTTTTCTGATGAGTGTTGCTTGAGCCTGAGAAGGTTAGAAAATAAATAAATTTTGAGGTAGTAACCAAGTACCACTCCTGCAGAAAACTCTTCTGGTTTGAATTTATCTTGGACCAAAAAATATTTCTCTTCCTGTTCTTGGTCTGTTTGACAATAGATCCAAAGCAACTACCTTTGAATAGTATGTGAGCTGTTTTATCTCACAAGTGTTATGAAAGAAGGTAGAAGGTCTGTGACAGTGAATGGAAAGTGGAGCAGGACTGTTTGACGGTCACAGTTGTCCAGGCTGAAATCCTGTCACTGAGTAGCCTTGAATTACAGAGAAACCAGGAGAACTTGGTGGAAAGGGATTTACCTCTTGAGCATGGATCCAGGAGAAGCATTTCATGAGGGAAGGTTTCTAAAGGACTTTTATAATTTATTGTTTGATTCTGAATTATAAAACAGGGAAAAGGTGATATTAATTTGACTTTGTTATAATACTTGCTTTGCACTGTTAATCCTACTATCTATATAGCTGGGGAAAAGATACCAGCTGGTTATAGGCTAGAAATTACCATATTAATGTTTTATTTGTATGGGAATATAGTTGTGTTAATTAATGTTTTGATGTGGTTACCAGCACTAAGTGGTCTCTGAACGTCCCCTGCTGACTTAGGGAAATTAGAAATGTTCAGGTATAACTGCAGTGGGGCCTGTTATACCATCTTTACCCATGTACTTGGAGGGGTTTCCCACCTTATGAAGGGTGGTGGTGTGGATTCTTACCATCAGGGAGAAGCCTCCTAGAGAAAGAGTGAAGGGTGGCTGGGGAGAAGGAAATGCAGGAGACATTAAACAAAAAGAAGGGCTTTGAAATGATGTGCAGTTTGACTCCAGACAAAGCTGTCCATCTCTCAGTATTCATAAATATTACCTTGTATATGAGAAGAATTCTATGTGCCTGTCTTGCTACAGAAGTGTATATACAACTCACTGTTATTTCACAGTCCAAAAGATACTTCTATTACTTTAGTCAAAACTGGTTCATTTTCTTATTTCTTACAACTTCTGGTTTTTTGCTTTATTTTTTTCTATCAAGAGGTGAGTAGGAAGAGAAGCCCCCAAAATGTAAAGAAGGGATATGAATGAGGAAAATGGAATGTTAATCCTGAAGCTGTCACTTATACCCTTAGCTTTACTTTATTCTATCTTTCTCTTTCTGTCTCTACCCCTGATTCCTTCCTTGTACTTCCTTTGTTTATTTCTTTCTCCTTTCAACTGTCCTTATTACAAAAAAGTGTTTTTAATATGAATGTTTTAATGTAATGAACAGACACTGTGTCTATCCATTGATAGCTCTCCTGTGCTCAGTCTGCAAACCTGAAAGAGTTAAATATACCAGCACTCTGTAACCTAGATAAAAAATATGCGTTTTAATTTCTAATAAAAAAAATCAAGCAGGTATGAATAGCAATAAAATTGCTCAAAATGTTTAAATTGAAGGAAAACAATTGAAAATGGATTTAGAAATATAATGTTTAGTTAAGCAAGCTATAATATTCTGTTATTTTAATCAGTATTGTGAACCAATTTAAACTATGCTGGAAGAGAATTCTTATGTTTTAATGTATAATCCTCTCCCTCCCCCAAACAGTCAATGAAAGTTCTTAATGTTTCAGTCGTATTCTATAGTCCTTGGCAATAGCATGCTCTCTGTGCAAAGGTTTTCTGGTTTTGATCTGTTTCCTGGTTGGTCCTAGTACAGCCAGCCCTGGACAGAGCAGCCAAATGCACCTCCAGGCTGTCACGTAAAGAACTAGATGCTTTACGTAAGTTCTGGAACAACAACTAAAGAAAAAATCCACTGCCAGAATTATCATCCAGAGAGAGATGTGAAGGATTGACTGTACAGGAGGAGTCTTGATTCAGCAGTATCTCTGTTATAGAGCAAAGCTTATCCCCTACCTTTCCTGGCAGGTGAAATAAGGTGCATTGCTGTGTAGGTAAACAGGGCTGAAATCTCAACTCTGGTGAGCTGTGCTGCTGTGCAAACACCTGGAGAAAGATTGTGGCTTGAGGGAGGAAAAGTAGGGTTGGTAACTTCTAGAGTCTCCCCCAGCTCTGGGTCTCTTATGGCCCCAACCAGTCTACAGTTCAGTGTTGGCACTCTCTTCTGGATAACTGTAACCTTGGGAAGTTTAAGCATGTGTGAGTTGGTTCAGATGAACACTTTTGCTTTAGATGCCTCTCTGGAAAATATGTAGGCATATTTCCAGCCTTTGTTCTGATTTTTGTGATGCTTTCTTGATGCTTCTACCTGCACTGAACGAAGTGGATTTATCTTTGTCAGTTGTTGTCCATGCAGTATCTTCATGGGTGACTCTAACCAAACTTTTCTCCCTGTCCTCCATCTCCTTCAACATAGGCTTGTAGGCCCAACACTACTGGCTATACCTCTCTGACAACAGTGCAAAAATCCTAACTTTTAGACACAAATGTTTGCATGCTTTTTGCCACAGCAGAAAAGAGGTTATTTAGAGGTTTATCATCTTGGTCTTTTTAAGACGGCCTTAGCTCTTTGAGGAGGAAGAAGGAGTGTCTGTGCTTAGCCAGCCTGGGAGCACTGCTCTGAGTTGAGCATTGGGGCTGTCTTGTGTGCAGGGCCTACCTGGAGGAACTGCCACCTTTGCCAAACTGTCTTCAGCAGCTGCCCTGCGTGGTTAGGGGTAAAGATACTGCATGAGCAGGGGAGGGTCTGCTGTGCGGCCTTGTGCAATGCTTTCCCTTTTGTGGCCTCCTCCTCCTCCCTCCATATGGGACTATGGGCAAATATGTCTCCCATGCTGACCCCAGCTTTACCCTACAATTGTTTCTCTCTGTTCATTTAAATGCCAAAAGAAATGTAGAGAAAAGAGAAGATCCTGCCCTGCATCTGTGGAGCACCCAGGCTTGCAGCCTGCGTCCCTGCTTGGATCCTGTGGTACTGCTCCAAAAGGATTCCTCTGGAGAGAAGCTGCACTGGTGATAAATCACTGTGCCTGAGGCTGCTGAAGAAGTAAAGAGGAGGAGAATGGAAACACTCTGCCCTGCCTTTTATTTTCAGGGTGGCTGCATTTGTGGGGAGAGAACTGTGGGCTGCAAAGGGAGGTTTCTCCCCTTAATCATCCAATTCTCCTAACAGATGACTTCAAACTGCAGACCCTTCCTATGCACATCAGAGTGAATGACACGCATGGGGACACCTTGATGTTCTACGTGCAGTCCCTGTCACTTTTAAACAAGCTTTTTAGTATTTAGTATTTTAGTTTATTAAAGAAGATTTGGGCTTTAGAATAGGTACTAAATCTCTGCAATGTGCTGAATTCCCATTCTGTGAGACTCCAGTGCCAGTGCTGAACTGAGGGGAGGCGGGTGAACTTAAATTAACCCAGGAGAGGAGGGTGAATGCTGCTTTCAAGCAGCAGATGCTGCAGCACCAAATAAGCATATTGCACAATAAATAGCAGTCATGGCTTTAATTAGGAATTCAATTGAAGTTGGAAACCACTTGCCTACAGTGAAATTGTCCTATTTAACATTTCTATCAACATTTTTTTTTATCATTGGCATTGTTGCTTTTAATTTAACTTTCAATTTTAACTTTCAATGTAATAGATAAAATCTTTTTAAAGACTGCATTAATAGTTCTTTCTTGTGAATAGATCTTGATCTTGTATTTGAATTGGAGACACTGAAAGATCTGAGAGGTTCAGGGCAAAAAATAGGCAAGTCTTTCAACTAGCTGTCCAAAATCTGGAATACCTGCACTTTTGGTTCACTAGATCTATTTGGAACTCAACGAATGTGTGTTTAGAACCCATGCAAAATGTTTTCCTTGAAGCCTCTGGTCTAGTGGATTGGAAAGCAGTTGAAAGGTGACAAGCTGTCAATATGTGGCTCAGAATTAGAGGAATAGCGGCTTCACTTCCAAGCAGCAATCACAGACTACCTTTAGGTGTTGAGCTTCCTATAATGTAAGTGTTCAGGAAAGAAAAATAGTGCTTGCTTTGTTTCACCAGTGTGTTTGTAGCTTACCTGTTGCAGCAGTAACTGATGTTTAACTTTGAGGATTAGCTGGTTTTTGTGTTGGCAGCCTGGAGAAGGCTTTCCACACTTTTAGTTGAGGATCAGTGCATATATAACTCCTGGTGCCTGTAGATGCACTTGTGTGTTGATGACAGTAACAAGCTGAAGAAATGATGGTGTGTGAGATAAGGCAGATGATCTGCTAGTGGGAATCCTCTGAATCTGTCTGTAGAGGTGTTGGACTGGGAGGGACTGGGACTCTCCCTGCAGGAGTAAGACTCAAAGACAGCCTCTGAAGACAAATAAGGATCCTTTTTGACTGAGCAACATCCATGCACCTCTTCACCCCCATAGATCACAAAGCACTTGCCAACAATAAATACATTTCTTCATTATAAACACACCTCTAAAATAATAAAAGCCTTTACTACCAGCATAGTGCCACAGTTCTGAAATGTGGAAATATTACAGGAGAGAAATTAATTAAGAACTAATGGGTAAAAAATGCAAACAATCATAGTACAGAAAAGGGTAAGTTCTGCAAGCTCCAATTTTCCTCTTGGGGAAATTCTTTCCTGGTACAAGATCTGGGATTTGGAGTAATCCTGGCAGTGTAAGCAGGAGACACCAATCAAACTTTTGAGAGTTTAATACCTACAGTACTACCAGTGTTTTCTACCCTTTATCTTCCCATCAGATGTGGGCAGTCAGGGAGAAGTAGAAAATCATACTAAGTCCACTAAACTCTGCAAAAAAGTTTTGCCCTACCCCAAATCTATCTGTGTTCAAGCAGAAACTACACACAGAGTAGGGGCCGTAGCTGAGCCTTGTCAGCTGGATTGACATTGCAGTTTAATTAAAGTATCCTGAATTGTCGACATCCATTTATTCCTACTCTGGTTAGGAAATAACTTTCTAAAGCCTAGATCACACAAGCAGTGCTTGTGCTGAGTGTTGTAAGAGTATGTAAAGAGCTGAAATTCACCCAATGTGGAGCTGTATGTAATCTGTTCAAAAGTACCCAGGGAAAATAATAGATTAATAAATATATATATATTAAAAAAAAGAAAAGTAGAAGGACTAGGAGTGAATAGCCTGATAATGTGAGCTCTAACATTGTTGAAAGAAAATACAGTAAGATTAAAAGAAAAACTTCTATACCCTTCTATTCTACTGAAATCTGAATTTTTGGAGTAATTTATGACTACTTAAGCTTCAGGAGGCAGCCTCTGAATTTTGACATACCACATTCCTTGAGCTCTAAAACTAATATAGCTTGAATTCACTTGTCAATAGTGGTAGAAGTGGTGGGTTTCCAACTCTGTGTGTCATTTCAAGCTATGATCACATTCAAGTTGTGATCAATAAGCTATTCCCAGAACTATAGCTGGGAAGAGAATAAAAACAATGTGAGATCACATAGGAAGTAAGGAAACAAGTTTCTAAAGAACTGTAGCCAACAGGATATTCACTACTGATACCATATCTAGTTATTTAGATTTAAAATGTGTGAGATTTTGTTTTGTTTTTAGTAAGCACAAACAGCTTTCCAAGAGAAGGATTTTTTTCCTTTAAGTTTTACCTTTTTGGGTGATTTATTTTGCTGCAACTTATCTCGAAAACACAAAATTCTGGTTTCAAGTTTTGCTGAAAGAATGTTCTCCCAGAGAAACTGTTCCGTTTCAGTGTGGAAGCCACATGAAAAAGTGTCATTAAAAACATATATGGAGAAATAAGTTTCTAGAGTGATTTCTAAGGCTTATTTTGTTTATTTTTACAAGGTGCTTTGAGATCTCAACACTGCAATGTATTTGTTTTTTTACAGACTGAAGTTTTTTGCATAACTGGAGTAGATTCTGTGCAAGGCATATACACAGACTAAGAGGTGACTATGGTAAGAGTATGGACAGGAGGAAACCTGACCAGGGTATGGGATAAATTCTGCTGCCTTTGAAGCATACAGATCTGCTAAAATATAACTGAGATATGTAACGTTACAAATAAAGCCAAATCAAATTCAGTGCCTGAATGATATCTGTCAGAAATAGGTTGGAATCAATGGATATTGCCTTTCCTAGTTCCTTCTCTGTGACTGATCTTGGATT
The DNA here is from genome assembly GCF_000695765.1 of Mesitornis unicolor. NCBI lineage: Eukaryota > Metazoa > Chordata > Aves > Mesitornithiformes > Mesitornithidae > Mesitornis > Mesitornis unicolor. Next base: position 255,198 of record NW_010185287.1, on the reverse strand, counting down.
TTGTTTGCAATTTGAAAAGTTTGAAGGAGAGTGCTTTGGATGTGATCTCTTTATACCCTCCATCTTCCATTTTAAGTATGACCAGGATTAACTATAACATATGCAAACTAAATCCAAGCTATTGCATTCACCAACACTGAATTTTTATGAAGATAGGGTAGCTTTTTAATAATCCTCCCTGGCTTTTATTTGCCTTTCTTCTTAATATTTCAATGAGAAAAATATTTGTTACCATTTGTTATTTTGCAATTTATTTTTGTAAAAGTCAATTTGTGTTGCTTTTGGCCAGAGAGTTACTGTAACTTGCTCCAAATTGCCGTCCTCCTGGAGCAATCCATGGAAATGTGTTGCTATTGTGTTAGTACCAAACTATTTCATAGCTTGAAGACTGAAATTGCAGGGACAAATGCAATATTTTTCTTTGCTCGACTTCTACCTAATGAGCTCTGCTGTTGGGCAATTGGAGATCTTCATTCTAGCCTACTTCTTGCTAGTTCCTGTGTGACTGAGTACATGAATTCTTAATATTCCCATTTCCCCATCTGTAAAATGGGAATTTTTATTCTTTCCAGCTCTATAAAATTTATAATACAATTAATAGGATATTGACAGAGCAGTCTGAGATCTCAGGTGGTAGGCACTATATGTAAACACTTTGGCAGTTTTATTATTTTTTCTAGGTTGAAAATAAAAAGGCTTAGGATTTGAATTTGGAAAAAGGCTAAAAGAATTTCCATGACTGTTGCCAATGCATGTATTTTGATTATCTCTTACTATTTCAGAAAAAGTCTCTAATGTTGACATGCATCTATTTAAAATGTAGTCCCCAGTCACATAAACTTTTCAGCAAGTTTCTTTTAATAGCAAACCCATTACTTCTTGCAGAAAAGAAATTGGAGGTAAAGGGAAAATAATTTTGTGGGGTTTAGACCTAATATTCCTGTAATATTGACCTATTGAAGTTCAGTACAATGCATTACATTAGTTGGGAATAGCACTGGGTAACCCAAAGGATCAGAGCTAAGAATAATGTTTCCCACTATTCTTTTTGGTTGACCTTTTGCTTAGCTGTGAGCTAAGGTCATTTTCACTCTTGGCTAGGCTGCCTTGACAGCTAAGATGGCTTCTTTATGAAGATGCTGAGATAAACTAGGGTCTTGCATTCATTCACACTGCTAAAACCACTTCATCAAATACTGCTTCTATATAAAATACTCCTGATCTAATCAAGAAAACATCAAAATCCTGCAAAGTGCCCTTGTTAATCCTGTCACTTACTACATAGACCATTTTTCAAGATGATTTAATTAGCAAAGTAAAAGAAGAACTTACTATTCTTTCAGCATTATTCACACAAGTTAAAATGTATGCTTTGGTTTAAAATATAAATAACTTGCATACAGTAGCAGAAAATATATGCAAATGTAGCACTGACATTTAAAAACAAAGCTATATCCTTCAGTCAGACGTAGTCTGATTTTTCTGCCAGTATCACCAGAACCCCAAAGCCTCAGTAAGAGGTCTGCCTTTGCTAATTTTCAACCAGAGATGGAGTGAAAAAAAAAACAACCCTGCACTGGAAAGAGCCACACACAGCAAGAATGTGGTTGTGTCTTTAGTTTTTGCACAACCAAAATGGCTTTTCAATACCAAGAACTCTAAATCTTCCAGAGAGAAGGAAAAAGTTAGAGGAGAGAGATACTTGCCAAAAAAAGTGCAGGTGTTGTATGCTCTCCGCATATATGCTAACCAAATTTGGGTTAGTGAAGGAAAACAAAAAATAGGAATAAAACCCATAATGCAACTCTAGTTTAACCCTAGAAACAATTCCCCCTATTCAATGAAGTGTAGACTTACTGGAGCTAATTGGCAACGTATTCTTTATTACTACTTCATAGTTATAATATCAGAGTGCTCCTAAGGTATAATTAAAGATTTACCTAGATTTATGAGACTTTATCATCGCCAACAGGGTTAAAGAATGCCAGGGAGACCCATTGTGTGAGGGTTTTGCTCAGCAGTTTCCACAGCAGTAAGGGCATTGCAGAATTACTTCAGGGCTTTAGAAAAGCTTGACTGTTTGGCACTAATGTAAGGGGCATTATTAGAAAGGGGACGATATGCATGTGTTAGGCCAACTGTGGACTGTCTTACCTTTTCTGAAAAGGAGAAAGCAGGGGGAAAAGGAATGCAAAGCTGAAAGAACAGGATGGATATACTCTGAGGAGTGAAATAAAATAGTAAATTATAGTTATAATTTATAATAACATTAATGATATGCTGGAAGGTTGTTGGTGTTCACATAGCCCTCTGTATTTCCTTGATACAGGTATCCTTGGTAATGGATCAGTGCTCTTCCACCTGAATTTTACACAGCCCACACTTTTAAATGTTAACTAAACAGTGCTGAATGTTGTAGGCTTCCAGATGTTACCTTATTTATTACATAACCGTTGATTGGTTGTATTTAGTGAGCATAGATGATAGAATGAGCCTGGAAATCCTGGAAGGGATAGAAACAAATCTGTAGTGGTATTCTAAAACATGATGGTACCTCACCTTCCAGTTTACTATTTATAGGATCAAGTTGCAAAAGCCAGACCTGACTTTGATTAATACTATATTCTTCAAAGGATGTCTCTGACTTAAACAGGACAGGCTGGGTGGTCAGAAACCACTGTTAAGGGTTCACAATTTGCCTTTCTCTTAGCTGCGTTTAGGCATACAAAAAAATGATATGACATGTAATTCCTATATTAATTAAAATTCTTATTAGATTATTTCTTTATGAATTTACCTATGCTTTCATACATAGATCTTCTTGGAAATTACTCACTTCTCCTATATTCACAGAGTCTGTGTTGCTGTGGTAGTTCGTAGAGGGCAAAGGATGAAATTTGTACCTGAGTTAAATTTAACAGTCAATTCTGCACATGGCCTGGAAACACTAATTGGTTATCTTGCCCTCTAATATTAGTCTTTTGCAGTGTGAATCTTTGATCCTTTGGGCAAACATTTCAGTTTCTGTTTGCTAAGGGAAGGTTTCATTCTGTGCATACAGTACAGGGGTGCCGCCTTCTTATAACACTCACTGTGACAGTGTAGAAAAGCTAATATGCATTGCACATAAATTGCTTCTCTTACTGCAACTTTCACATCCTGTTCCTTCCTTCTTTGAAAATTCAGAGTAGTAGCTGTAATAGAAATTTGAGTCATGTGAAAAGTATCCAATGTAGGAAAAGAATACCTTCTGTGGTACGGATTGCTGCTTTGAAAAAGTGAGAGAAGGGAAGTCAGAAGAATACAGGAAACAATAAGATTGATATTTTGCACTGCTTTCCTGTAAACAAATCACTTTTAAAACTGCTTTCATTAAAGAACCCTTAGGACTTTGAGTGTATAACAGGGTCTTGTAAGACCATTGCAGTTTCACATGCAAACACTCAGCTTTTAGAAAGTGCTGGAATTTTAAGCTACTCATTCAAGCTACACTTTGTTGGTGTTGGCTGGTACTTAAGTGATTTCACATTTTCTTTAGCTCCTCGATCGTGCAACACTTTTTTTTTTATTCCCCTATGGGATTTCCCCTCTGCCCCCCTCATCCTCTCCTATTTGAGCACAGGATGAACTCTTTTCTGGAAATAAACTAAGGTACAGTATCAGGTGGCAAGTAGCTCTAGCAGTTGAAAGCTAACATGTTACTGCAAGAAAAGAAAGGACATGGCCAAGACATGAGAATAAATAATATACAAGAAAATTAAATCACAAATTTGGCTGCCCAGCATGGGAAATATAGGGTCTGAATAGCAGACTTTGGAAGCTTTTACAGTGTTGGATAAAGTCAACCAAGCAGTAATTACATATGTGGACCTGGAAGCAGGAGCATGTGGCTGGGAGGCAAGAGGCTTTAACTTACAACCCAGACTTACCTGAGGACCCTGCTGCTGTAAAATGGGAAGAACAATATTGTCCATCTCCCTCTGGAGATACTCATTCGTAATTTTGAGGAATGCACGTAATAGATAGATGTCAAAGTAATTCAGCATTCCTTGCAGCAAATGCATTGGAGGCAGAAACCCAAATGGAGAGCTGGAAAGGCATTCTTGGAATAGC